>NC_056733.1:1311893445-1311951626 GCF_019279795.1 Protopterus annectens
TTACCTGCTTAAAGTAGCATTCTGTGTCTGCCCCATCCCCCACTAATACATTAAATTAAAGTTTCTTAAACCATTCCAATATTGCCTTTTTTGATTGGATGCCTCTATAGTTAGTCTGCTTATTCCTTGAAAATTTTCCCAACATTTTGCTGTTGTTGTTCTTTAAGGCTGCATCTCTGGCCTCCACTCCTTATGTTCCACAGATCCACAATACTGAGTGCCCACCCAACAAACCAGTATTGCTCTTCAATAAACTTCCTTTACTACATATTGCCTCCCGCTAATTTTCCTGGAGCTCAGCAGAGTCCTAGCCCGCATTCCAGAAGTATTTTACTTGTATCCAGTGCCATCCAGGCAAAGTTAAGTATCTTTGCTAAATATCACTTAAGTTACTTTGAGTGATTGTTACTGTTTCTGGCTATTATGCGAGCTTTTTAATTAATTTTTTGTTAAAATATTGCTCTTTCTCTCATTCTTACTGCTGTCAGATTGTCTGAAACTTCCTTCAGCAAGAAAGTTCCAGCTAGTTGTTTAAATGGTTTGTGGTAGCATTGCACTTGTGGGTCTCTTTTCCTGTGTATTTACATTAGGAGGGCTGGGTTTATTTATATTATGGGAGGAGGTGTTTCCCTGGCCTATCTGTGTTAGGAAATACACAAAAGGACTCGTACTGTAGTCATTTTATTGGCATTAGTAAGTTTTCTGTGTTTTTCAGTTTTGCTATAAATTTTGCACATTTGCATGGAATAGCAGTGCTCTGTACAGTATGAAACACCTAGAAAGCGAATTTTCCCTGTAGAATGGTCCACAAACATGTACCCTGCAAAGCAGCAATATAGTGCAAATACCTTGTGTGCTGAAAAACTTAGAGCAGCTAGTTGAGCATCAGGTGGTAATATCTACAGATCTAGTAGGATTTAGCATTATGTAAACATTAACATTAGTAGAATTTCATAGTGTTTAGCATATTCTACCCCAATAAAGCACCCTTATTAGTCTGCACCAAGAAATCACCCTTAATAGCCTTCTAACCCCAATGCACCGCTCCCTTTTAGCTCACAAATCAAGGGACTGTATAGTATGGATATGCAATTTCCTAAGTTCTCTGTAGCCAGCTTGCTGGGTATGGCATTTTGAGACAATGTAGGAATTGTTTCATGTTAACTTACAACCACTTAATCCTTAAAAAGTACACACAGTATGTGAGAGGTTTATTTTCACATACACAATGGAGGCTAAACACTCACATGCAAGTGCACATCAGGTTGCCAAAGCCATGAATGCAAAACCCACCTCACATGGCACACAACACACACATAGATTAGCATATGCAGGCACTTAGAAGCAATCTTCCTAAACAATAAAGATCACCTAGACCACTTGTTGTCAAATCTATGCCTCAGCAAGCCTAAAGGCTCTCAGAAAAAAACATCACTAACATCACACTTACTGTCACTCTCAGTGGAGCTCCAAACACTAAGCAAACAAACTTCCCAGGACTTGTGTCACAGGAGACTCCATGGTAAGACATACTGATGCCTCTCTAACCAGGCGAATGAGGAGAAGATACCAGTTAATTCCTTATCTGGAGCCAGGATCTGCTAAATCACACACACACTAATAAGTCATTACACCACAGGTACTGGTATGATTCCGTTATAGTCTATGTATGCATAAATCAGAAAAAGATTGACTTTGACAACTGGTGTAGTTGGTGTCATTCAAAGGGGGTCCAGTACCTGACAACCTAGGATGACATGACTGACAAGATACAATGCTTTGCCAAAGATGGCCTGCAGCTGTCTCCCTTGGGCTTCAGGCTCCTGGCAAAGGTTCTTGCCTCCCCCATAGTGCCTTTTTTAGGCAATGCCATGAGGTCAAAACTACCAACATGAAAATTTCATCAAAACATAAATTAAAGATCATGCTGCTAAACTCTAGGAGTCTAAACATGAAACTGCACTCATTGCAAGCATTCTTAACCCTGGAACATCCTGACATTTGTGCAGTCACAGAAACCTGGTTCAAAGCTGTGGAGAGCACACCAGCCATACCAGGTTACTCATCCTATCATTCATTCAGACCCCAAGCTGTGGGCAGCAAAATAAAAGGAGGTGCAGTTGCAATATATATAAAAGACATACACACCTCTATGCTGGTCAAACAGTATAATGCACAGGAAATACTCCAGGTGCAGTTAACAATTGACAAGCCCCCTATTCAAGTCATAGCTAGCTACAGGTGTCCAACTCTGACTCAAGATGCCCACTCCACCTATCTGGACCTCTTCAAATCTGTCAAGATCCAAGCCTTTACCCTAATCCTGGGCAACTTTAACTATCCAACCATAGATTGGAAGAAATACTCATGCCAAAACAGAAATGCCCAGAGATTCCTTGATTTCATCAATGCAAATGCCTTTGACTAGTTGGTTGACACCCCCACAAGAGGTGAAAATATCTTGGACTTGGTAGTAACCAATATGAGTAACCACTGCAGCATCCCTACGGTATTATCATCCCTGGTAAGATCTGACCACAAAGCAGTCACTTTCAAAGTCACCATCTCCCCTGACCACCCCCCCAGCTAAGGTCAAACAAAAAAAAATTATTCAAAGCTGATTACAAACTCTTGAGGGAAGGTATAAACATCTTCACAGCCCCCCTCCACAGAAACTGGCACATATATCCAAATTTACACCAAAGGACTATATGAGCGTTTATGTAGCTGCATGGAATCAGAAATACCAGGCAGGACGAAATCATAGGTTCATAGGTTCATACTAGGCTATCTGCCCTGGGGCAATTATAAGCCTAGCCCGATTCTGTATGGGTTACGCCACCCCTTGATTTGAGTACACTGTGCCCTTTTTAAGGTTTAGTTTACTGTGCCTCTGTCTAGTAGTGACACGGGAGTAATCCCTGGGACAAACCTACGATCCCCCATCCACCTATCGAGATTCTTCTTGAAGAGATTCAGTGAGGTGCTCTGCCTCACATGAACTGGAATTCTATTCCAGAGCGAAGGGAGCCTCTAGGTTATGAACCTGTCCCTCCAGCAAGTTCTATTTATTTCTGTGCTGAGGTTCAAGTCCCTCGAGCGTGTGGCTCTAAGGGATTTAGATTTACTGAGGTGGAGCATGTCCATTAATTCTGGATTTGACATAGCTTTGTATGTCAGGCATAGATCGCCTCGAAGTAGGCGGTATGCAACTGAGTAGAGCTGGAGTTTTTTTAACCGAGCAACATATGGCATCTGTTTGAGACCCTTAAATCACTTGGTGAGATACTTTTGGGGTCTCTCTAATTGCTGCAGGTGTCGGGTAAGGTACATCCCAAAAGGGGCATTGTATTCTATGATGGGCCTGATGAGGGATGAATAAAGGGGCACGATTACCTATCTTGATCTAGATGTGAAACCCTTCGTGATGAGGTGGGCTATGTAGAAGGTCTTTCTAACCACTTTGGCAATGTGGTTTTCAAAGGAGAGATTGCTGTCAACTTGGGTCCCCAGGTCCCTAGTAACTTTCTCTGTACTTAATGGGTTTCCGCCTATGTGGTAATTTGTGGGCACATTGTTTTTGCCAAAGGGTATGACTATACATTTTTTGGCATTTAGCTTTAAACCATGGTGCTGACACCAGTTATCTGGTGAGACCTTTTTGAAGGATGTTTGTGTCAGCTGGAGAGTCGATTATGGCGCCCAGTTTGCAGTCGTCTGCAAACTTGGTGAGCCATAGTCCTTCCACGTTTGTCTGTATCTCGGAAAAGTATATACCGAACAAGAGTGGTCCCAGGACAGAACCCTGTGGGATGCCACTTGTGACCGGTTTCGAGTCTGACATGGCTCCTCCTCATCCTCCTCAAGGAAGAGTAAACCTGTCTGGTGGATATCTACAATAAATAAACTTTATAATAAAAGGAAAAAATTGCTGTCCAGGACCAAGAAGAAGCAGGTGTCTAATTGGAAGCAATCTCTAATTAGTCTGAACAAGTAAATAAGAGCACTAGTGAAATCTTCCAAAACAAATGTTGAGTCCAAACTGGCCACATCTACTAAAGACAATCATAAGGCTTTCTTCACATATGTTCACAATCTCAAGGGAAGCACCCAGATCTGCTCAGAACTGGTGGTCAGTGACACCACATACAAAAACCCTGTAGATATAGCCAACCTGCTGGCAGACAGGTTCAGTGAAAACTTCACTCCTCTGTCCCCCCATCAGTAAAACAGGACATCCCGAGTACCTGCCTCTCCTCCCCTTATCTCTGGAGAGCAAGTCATCACTGCCCTCTCAAAGATAAAATATACAGCCTCCCTGGGACCCGATAACATCCTAGGCTGCATCCTACATGAACTCAGTCAAGAACTTGCAGCACCATTAGGCACCCTATTCAACCAAAGCCTGAGTAATGGCTTCATCCCAGCCAAGTGGAGGACAGCTACTGTCATCCCTTTCCACAAAGGTGGAGTGTCCACCAACCCAGAAAATTATAGACCCATTAGCCTAACTAGCCTGATTTGCAAGGCCATGGAGCAGATTATTATGGACCTCATTAACAAGGACATTGGCAACCTCCAGACACTTGATCCCACGCAGTTTTATTTTATCAAGGAGAGGTCATGCCTGTTAAATTTGGTTGAATTCTTTGAGACAGTCACCAAGGCCATAGATGAGGGGAAAATGGTGTACACCACCTACCTTGACCCTCCAAGGCCTTCAATACTATTTTCCACTCAGGTATAATAGATAAACTCTCTCAACAAGGCATTAATCCATATGTTACCTGATGGGTAGTAAACTGGCTCACTGATAGAAACCACCTAGTCAAAATAGGGGACGCCATCTCAAGTAGTAGACCTATAAAAAGTGGTGTACCCCAGGGATCGATCTTGGGACCTCTGCTCTTTGGGATATACTTCTCAGAGGTGCAGACCAAATCTAGTAGGCTATGGCTGACCAAGTTTGCAGATTATTGCAAGCTGGATGCAGTCATCAATTCCCCTAGTGATGTGGACATCCTCCAAGAGGGTCTCACCCAAAGAAATGACTGGTGCCAGAATCATGGCCTCAAACTGAATTCTAAAAAATGCATCAACATCCCTTTTGGGGAGAATGACGTCCCCATAAATGATCGCATTGATAATAAGGCACTAAGCACGCAATCAGTCATGAGGGACTTGGGATCCCAGGTTGATAGCAAACTGACTTTTGATCACCATATTGCCTCCATTGTATGGAAAGCTTTCTACATGTCCCACATCATTAGTAAGGATGTCTCATCCTGGGACAAGATAGTCATAACATCCCTGTATCCTTCCCTTATAAGACTGATTATTGAATACAATTCCCCTTTTGGCATGCACCTCACAAAGCACATGCAGCAACTGGAGAAACCACAGAGATTCCTCACCCAGAGATTCCAGGGCCTCAAACATCTACCCTACACAGATAGGCTAAAAGCTCTGTCCATTTACTCAGTCTCCTACAGACTCCTCAGAGGTGACCTCTGTCTGGTATACAAAGCAATCTCAGACCCCGCCCTGATGGGACTGCTGCATATCTTCAAGTCAAACTCTACTCGAGTAACCCACATGCGAGACCTCAACCTGGTCTGTGACATCAATAGGACTTGTTGATGGGACAGATTTATGTCCCAGAGACTCCCCCTTTTGTGGAATAGACTCCCTCTCTACGTAAAGCAGTGTACATCATTAAACCTTTTTAAGCGCAACCTGGATAACTGGATGGGGAACAGAAAATACACCCCTGGGATTCCACCTATGTCCCTGCTGGACAGTGGCATAGGGTGCTGACTTGTTGGACTATGGGCTAAATTCTTGGCTAGGCTTGTAAGGGCCTCAGGGACAATAGCCTAGTAACTTCCTATGATCCTATGAAATGATCTGAAATGTACCTCCCTGGACTATATGAAGGGAGAGACATTATGGAGCTTTCAGTCTATGTGTCTCAGGCTGGTATGAGCCTAGCATCGAGCAGCATATTACCATCAGTGAGGATTGTAGTGCCACAATAGAGCAACAAATGACTGATTTTAACAACTGGCTGGCTGTCTTGTGTCACTCTAAGGGGATCCAATATTTGTCAGCTTGGGAAGACACAGTTAACAGACTGAGATGTCTGATCAAGGATGGTCTGTAAATCTGCCTTGTAGGTTTTCAAATACTGGCTAAAACTTTATCTTCTCCCATAGTGCCTTGTTAAGGCAGTGCCAAACTGGCAAACCTATTGGCATAATAAAATTAAAACAACTGAACCTGAAGGTGTTACGACTCAATCCCAGGAGCCTAAATAAAAAACTACACTCCCTCCAATTCCTCTTCACACTCAAGAATACAGACATCTGTGCAGTTACTGAGACATGCTTTAAAGCAATAAAGAGTATCCCAGCAGTGCAAGGTTTCAGTGCCTTCTACACTTTTAGACCGGGAACTGCATAGAAAAAGGGTAAAGGTGGAGGTGGTAACAGGCATATCTCTAGGGTGGTCAAACAGGATGATGTGCTGGAGTTCTTCCATGTGCAAATCACCATAGACAAAATCCTGCACCATATTCTAACCAGCTATAAGTCACCTTCCATGTCCCAAGAAGCTCACAATGCATACTTGGACATACAGGAGTCACTTACTGTCCAACCTAACACCCTATTCATGGGAGAGTTTAGTTACCCCTCTCTAGACCGGAAATCCTACACAGCCTCAAATCTAAAGGCACAGAGTTGTGGACTTCATGAATATAAACACCCTTGACAAAATAGTGAATACATCCACTAGAGGCCCCAACATACTGGACATCATACTCACAGATATGGGAGAATGCTGCACACCCACCAGTGTCTCATTCTCCCTGGTAAGGTCCAACCATAAAGCTGTCTACTTTTTAATCAAAATCAACTCTGCAATTTCATTAAAACCAGCAACAGTTAGGAACTATTCCAAGGCAAATTACCTTTAATTAAGTGATGGTTTGTCAAAATCCAATGTCCCTCTTAACCCAGAGAGCACAGCAGACTATGCTGAATTCCCCTCAGAAACTGTGTGCATATCAGTGGCTACATAGAGACTGCTTTACCTACCAAAAGTAAGCCCAGGACTAGTTTCAGAAACATACCATCCTAGTGGCATTCCAACTTAAACAGAATATACAACAAAAGGAAACAAACGTGGCAAAAATCAGGAAGGGTAATTTCAATGAAGATAAAAACTCTCCCATCAATGTAAATTGGTAACTGAGAGGCCTAATTAGGTCAAGCAAAACAAACTTTGAGGTTAAGATAGCCTCCAGGTGAAAGATAACCATAAGGCCTTCTACAACTATGTCAGAAACAATACTCAAAAACCAAACAGCTTAAAGCAAGGCAGGTTTTAATATTTATTTTTATTTATATTTATTTTTATTTATATTTATTTATATTTATTAATATTATTATTAGTAGCATTATTTATATTTATATTTATTTTTATTTTTATTTCATTAAACACTTGGTGTGTCAGTTTGGTGCAGTTTTCTTTTTTGTTTGGTTTTCAACTATGTTAAAAACCTCAAGAGTAGCATAGTGGTTAATGGTGCCACATTCACTGAGCCTGGTGATAAAGCAAACCTTTTAGTGGACAAATTCAGTTCCAACTTTAGCCCTGTCTCATCCTCAACCATTCCCCAAAAATACACTCAAACATAACCCCTCCAACTATAGCTAGGGAGCATGTAGTGGCTGCACTCACTAAAGCCAAGAACATGGTCTTAATAGGCCTGAATAACATCCCTGGATGCCTCCTGAATAGTCTATAATATGACTTATCAGGACCCCTGTAATCATTTTTTAACTATAGTCATAAAACATGCTTTGTGCCACATGAATGTAGGACTGTGATAGTCATCCCCCTTCCTAAGGGAGAACCTTCAGCAAATCTTGGAAACTACAAATCTATTTGTCTGACTAGTCTTATTTGTAAAGCCATGGAAATAATTATCATGGAATTTATCAACAAGGACATAGGTGACCTCCAGATACTAGATCCATCTCAGTTTGGTATTATCAAAGGAATGATATGCTTATTGAATCTGGTCAACTGCTTTGCAATGGTCACTAAGGCAATGGATGAGGGGAGAATGGTGAGTACAGCTTACCTAGATCTGGCCCCACTCAGGCATTGTCAACAATTTATTTATTTATTTGTTTGTTTGTTTTAATTTACATTTGTTGACCGGGCTAGTCTAGTTGGATATATGCCCATTTTCAGTAGAGGCCCAGGGAGAAAAGTTCCAGGTGATTAAATATGCAGTTTTAACATACATACAGAGACAGTGACATATGCAATCAAGATTATGCTATAAAGGCTATGCATAACAAAAAGGTTGAGACAAAAGTATATACAGTCAATATGCAGTATGGTGCAAAGGTAAGGCACAGAAGTTATACTTGATGCACCAAGAGGAATTAAATTCAGAGTGTCTATTGGTTACAGTTCCTGCTTTAGTTGGCAGTAAGCAGCATTTAACTAATATAAAAAAGCAGAATTTAAGAGATGCTACAAAATAAAGGAGAAGGGATTAGTCAGGGTTGCTACAAGGGCATACCCAGTGTTATTTCAGGTGTCTTTTGAGTTTTTGTTTAAAGAGCGGCAAGGAAGAAAGTGATGTAAGATCATCAGGTAGTAGGTTCCAGTTTTTACCAGCTGTGTTAAAGAATAGTGAGTCCCCTACCAAGTTGTTGGACTTACTTATGCTGACTAGTCGTTTATTAGAAGATCATAATGAATTAAGATTTTTATACAGGATTATAAGGTTTGAAAGTATGGGGGTGTTGTTTGGGTGATTTAGGATCTTGTGGGCTATGGTAAGTTGAGACAGTTGTAGCAAGTTTTGTAGTTCAAGCCAGCCCAGCTGCTTTAGATTCAGACAGTGATGGGTTTGGAAGGGATTACTAGTAGCAAATCTGGCAATGTGATTATAAGAGTTGGCCAATTTGAGAAGATTATTTTTAGACAGGTTAGTATATATGGGGAAGGCATAGAGAAGTGTACAGATAAAATGGGAGTGGGCAATGGTAGATCTTGCTACTTGTGTAATTGATGGCTTAATCCTGTATAGGGACCCCATTTTTCTGTTGACTGTTTTTATAGTGTTATTAATATGGGTGTCAAAGTTGAGATTGTTGTCTATTGTTATACCTAGGAGTTTGGTGGTAGAGTGAGGGGATATGAGGGTGCCATTATTAGATACGACTGAGAAATCAATGGGGGAGGACTTGCGAGTAGGTGTAAAGAGGAGGAGCTTTGTTTTTTTTGTGATTGAGGAGGAGGCAACGTTTTGAGAACCAGGTGTCCAATGTGTTAAATACTTTCTGAGTTAGGGATTGCAGTTCTGATGCAGAGTTGGCTGAACATATGAGCGTTGAATCATCTGCATATTTTACACAGGTAGCTTCAGGAATAGCTAGGTATAGATCATTGATAAATATTGAGAATAGGAGAGGTCCTAGAATGGAACCTTGAGGGACGCCGAGGATTACTGGCAGGTGGGAAGAAAGACTATTCTCCCAGAGCACTACCTGCTGCCTATTAGTAAGGTAGGAACTAAACCATTGTATAGTCTGATTGCTAAGTGAAAGAGTTCAGGATATTTATAAGAAGAGTATGGTTTACCATATCAAAGGCTTTTGAAAAAATTAATAAAGAGTGCTGAAGAGAGAACATTGTCATTACGGTTTCTGTTAATGGAGTCAGTGAAGGATAGGAGGGCAGTAGTAGTACTGTGAAATGGTCTAAAGCCATGTTGGCTGTTAGCTAGTAAATTATGTTGAATTAAATGGTTAAGTAGCTGGTGATGAATGCATTTTTCCATTTTTTTTGTTAAGGGTGATAGTAGGGCAATAGGCCGATAGTTAGAATATTCATTTGAGTTGCCCCCTTTATCTAATGGTATAATGTGAGAGATTTTCCAGATGTCAGGGATGGTACCCTCATTTATGGTTCTATTAATGAGGATGGATATAGGGTATGCTACTGATTTGTCTGCATTTTGCAAATATTCAGCTGGAATTTGGTCAGCTAAAGGAGTACATGGCTTAAGTTTTTGGATAAGCTTAAAGATTAATTTAGTAGAGATGGGTTTCAGGTGGAAAGTAGGAAGGGGATTAGGAGAGGAGGTAAGAAGGCTAGAGTTATCATGGGGATAGCTGGCAGGCTAAAGATTGAATGGCCTCTGTAAAGAAGGTGTTGAAGGTATTAGCAGTTTGGATGGGAGTATTATGATTAGCATCATGTGGGGTTGGTGTACTAGAATGACCTGGGTGTAGGAGTCTATTGGTACTCGCCCAGAACCTTTGTGGATTATTTTGGTTTATTTGTTGTAGTTTGCTATAAAAGTTCTTTTTATCTGAGAGAATAGCCTTTTTTGTTACATTTCCCAAGTGTCTAAAAGTTTGCTGGTCAGTAATATTTTTGGTAGCATCCACCTAGACCAAGCTTTATTTCTGTCTAAGATTTTCTGTCTGGTTTCTTTTGTGAGCCAGGAGGCTGGTTTTTACTTGATTCTAATAGAGCGTTTTGGAGCATGCTGGTCAAGGATAGTCAAGAATGTTTCATTGAAGAATTTGACTGCCACTTCAAGTGAGTGTGTTTTTAGAGGAGTCCAATCACAAGCATTCAACTCACATTGAAATAGTACTGGGTTAAAGTGTTTATTAGACCTTGAAGTTCTATATGTAGGAGGTTGGGAAATATCACTTTTTTGCCTGATAATGTAAGTCAAAGAGTGGTCGCTAATGTCATCTGGTAGGATTCCTACCTTATATGTTTGGAAATGGTTATTAATAAGAATCCAGTCTAAGGTACTCTCTTTATTGTTTTGTTTCTCAAGTCTGGTAGAGGAGTTGATTATTTGAGTGAAGCTGTGGAGATTAATGTGAGAAATAGGATGCTCAGTGTTGGCACACTTCCAATCAATATTAAAATCCCCTAGGATTATAGTTTCTTGTGGGAAAGTTGATGAGATCCAGCTGAGGATATCCTCAAGTGTGCTAGAATTATTGCCAGGAGGCAGATAGTTACAGATGATATATAAGGATTTATTTGAGTTAAGCTGAATTTTGGAAATAAGGATGTCTGCCTTATTATCGTGAGGGGGATTATAAGGTGAAGTGGTAACTTGTAGGCTGTCTTTAAAAAGAATTGTTACTCCCCCTCCCTTATGCTTTTTTTCGGTCTTGTCTCAGTATATTGTAATCTGGTGGGATAATTTCATTGTCCTGAGTTCTAGGTTTTAACCAAGTTTCTGTCAAATATAGTATATTGAATGAGTGAACATCTAGGAGAGTATGAAGATGGGAAATTTTATTGTTTACGCTGCAGATATTGAGATGTGCTATCAGGAGTGAGTTAGGGGGTTTGGTGGTGGTGAGTGGAGTAAAGGAGTTGGGATGACAGGATTCAATTGTTGAGACATTGGTTGGGCCAGGGTTAGGATGGATGTCTCCATCTTTTAAGGATTGTTTTTTTTTAATCTGAGTACAGGATTATGTGTGTAGTTAATTAGATATCAAACTTTCCTGGCTGTGAGAATATTGCATTTAATGTGGGCCAGTCTGTGATATTTGGATAGTAGGTAGCTAGGTATAGAAGTTATATTTATATGATTATGGGAGATAATAGGAGTTACAGTAGATGTTTGTTTAGGAGGATGATAACACTGGAAATACATAAGGTTTTCAAAGTAGGTTAGGATATAGGCTGAAGTTAGGATAGATGCAAGTGTAATAATGAGTAATAACTTAGTTTTAGTAGAGTTCATTGTTATGGGCATACTGCTATGTAGTTTCAGGGTAATATACGTGTAATAGGACAGAAGAGAGACAAGCAGCTAGATAACAGATAAGATTAATTACTTTAAGTAGTGGGATGAAGGGAAGAAGATAAATTAAGTGGTAAAAGTGTGTAATACAATTAGCTAAAGAGGTGGGAACCTCTTATTGGTAGTATAGGGTAAGGGGGTGTGGTTAGGAGGTATAAGTCTAGGACCTCAGGGGGTGGTTGGGAATTGGGGATAGGGTAGGGGAGCGGAGTGAGCCTGCAGGGCAAATGGAGTGGGTAGAGAGAAGAGAAGGAGGAAGCCTATGAAGAACAGTCAGTAAGAAAGCTTAGAATGTAAGGTAAGTAAAGTTAGTGGTGAAAAAAGAGGTTTAAGGTTAAAAAAACAAGCTTATAGAACTAGGCATAAACCCCTTTATAACATACTGGATAGCTGGTTTGCTCACTGATATGACCTAAGAGGTTAGAATTGGTGATGCCACCTCCACAAAGAGGCTGGTCACCAGTGGATTGTCTCAGGGATCTGTGCTAGATCCACTCTTCTTTGGCATCTACGTCTTGGATGTCAAAGCCAATGTAAATGCCTCTGGCTAACCAAATTCTCAGATAATTGTAAACTGGGAGCAGTCACTGAATCCCCCCAAGATAAGAACACCATTCAGGAAGGTCTAATACAGACAAATTCTTGGTGCCAAAGCCATGGCTTAAAACTCAATATCAAGAAATGCATTATAATAGCTTTTGGGAAGTCTGCCATTCTGGGAAACTACATTATTATCAATAAAACACCCTTAAAAATCTGATCACTAGTCAGGAATCTGGGAACTCATATCAATAGTAACTTAGCCTTCAACCAACATGTGTCTAAGGTAGTAAGAAAATCCTTCTATGTTGCTCAACTTATAAACAAGGGCATGGTGTTTTGGTCCAGAGAGGTCATCATACCACTATTCTTGGCCCTCATCAGACCCAACATAGAGTATAATGCTCCCTTCAATATGTACCCGACCAAACATATGGAGCAACTGGAATGCCCACAAAGGTTCTTTACAAAAAAAATACAGAGAGTAAACACAGTGTCCTATGCTGATTGACCAAAAGCCCTGTCTTTAGTCAGTGTTTGACAGACTTCTGAGAGGTGATCTTTGCTTGGCATAAAATGCATCCATAGACCATGTTTTTACAAACCTTTTGCACATCTGCAAAACAAACAGCATCAGAACATCTAGATTAAAAGACCTAAATTTTGATTGTGACATAAATAGGACATGTTGGAGAGACAGATATGTCTCTCAGTGAATTCCCATTCTCTGGAACAGGCTTCCCATCCATGTGAAGCAAAGTTCTTCCCTATCCCTATTTAAGTGCAACGTAGACCACTAGATGGGTAATTGGAAATTCACCCCTGGTCTGCCTCCTGTGTTTCTGATGGAGAGAATCAGTCAGTAAACCACCCTCTACATAAATCAAAAGTGTGAGTCTCATTTGGGTTGCACGGCTAATCTAAGGGCCCTAGTGATCATTAGCCTAGTATACAGCAATAAATGCATCCATGTGCAACTAACAGTGGGCAAGACTGCTTTTCAGTTTATAGCATCCTACAGACCACCCTCTCAAAGTCAGGAATCCCACTCGGCTTTCCTGAAAACATTGGAGAACATGAAGATCTCTCCGAACACCATTATATTGGGTGACTTCAACTACCCAAACATTGACTGGGAGCACTACTGAAGCCCCAGCACCTTAGCCCAAAGGTTCCTGGAAATTATAAACTCAAATGCTATGAAACAACTAGTCACCACTCCCATAAGAGGGGACAACATACTAGATCTGATCATTACCAACATGGGGACTCTATGCTCCACACCAGAAGTATATCCCTCATTGGTAAGATCAGACCATAAATTAATTTCCCTGGATGTCCACATCCCGATCCCACCCCCAGCCCAGAAAATCACAGTGAAAAACTTCTCAAAAGCAAGCTTCTCACTTCTCAAAAGCAAAGTGAGGCCCCAGGGTCAGTGGAAACTATGGCCCAAACTGCAGAATCCTATATAAACGCATTCTACAGACATCTCCAGGAATGCATGGATCATGCTATCCCAAACAAAACCAAGACCCAATCATCCAAAGGCAGGCGTCCAGTCTGGTGGACCCCCGCCATAAATAAACTGTACAACAGAAAGAGGAAGCTACTACATGATAGAGCAAAATCCCTAATAGGGAAGGCATCTCTGAACAGTACTAGCAAAAAATTACGATCCCTCATAAAATCCTCCAAGGCCAGCTTCGAGAGAAAAATTGCACAGGACACCAAAGACAATCATAAGGCTTTTTTCAGTTATGTTAGGAACCTGGGATGCAACTCCCAGACTTGTTCTGAGTTGATTCTAAACGACAAAAAATACACTGAACCCACAGACATCACCAATATCCTGGCAGACAGGCTCAGTGCAAACTTCTCCACCCCCTCTCCCCCAAAAGAGCAAGTATCTATCCTGGCAGAGGGCTGCCTCTCAAACATCTCTGATGCTCAGGTGAAGGCTGCCATCTCCAAAGCAAAATACACTGCTTCCATGGGACCAGATGGCATCCCAGGTTGCGTCCTACATGAACTCCAAGAGGAACTAATCCCTCAAATAAAACAGCTATACAATCTCAGCCTCACTACAGGATATGTGCCCACAGAATGGCGTACAGCAACAGTGGTCCCTCTCCACAAAGGTGGAGCCTCTACGGACCCTGGAAACTATCGCCCCATAACCCTGACTAGCTTAGTCTGCAAGGCTATGGAGAGGATCATCATGGAGATCATAAACAAAGACATTGGGGACCTACAGACACTAGATCCTACCCAGTTCGGCTTTGTCAAGGGCAGATCCTGCCTTTTGAACCTGGTTGACTTCTTCGAAACAGTCACCAAAGCCATAGATGAAGGGAAGGTAGTCCACACAGCCTATCTGGACCTTGCAAAGACATTTGACACAATACCCCACTCGGGCATCATAGATAAGCTATCCAGCTTAAATATAAACCCCTATGTCACAAGATGGGTCGCAAACTGGTTCAAAGACAGAACCCACAGAGTGAAAGTTGCTGGAGCCATGTCAGACTCGAAACCGGTCACAAGTGGCATCTCACAGGGTTCTGTCCTGGGACCACTCTTGTTCAGTATATACTTTTCCGAGGTACAGGCAAACGTGGGAGGACTATGGCTCACCAAGTTCGCAGACGACTGCAAATTGGGCGCCATAATCTACTCTCCAACTGACACAAACATCCTTCAAAAAGGTCTCACAGAGACAGATAACTGGTGCCAGCACCATGGTTTAAAGCTAAATGCCAAAAAATGTATATTCATACTCTTTGGCAAAAACAATGTGCCCACAAATTACCACAAAGGCGGAAACCCATTAAGTAGACAGAAAGTTATTAGGGACCTGGGGACCCAAGTTGATAGCAGTCTCTCCTTTGAAAACCACATTGCCAAAGTGGTTAGAAAGACCTTGTACATAGCCCACCTCATCACGAAGGGTTTCACATCTAGATCAAGAGAGGTAATCGTGCCCCTTTACTCATCCCTCATCAGGCCCATCATAGAATACAATGCCCCTTTTGGGATGTACCTTACCTGACACCTGCAGCAATTAGAAAGACCCCAAAAGTATCTCACCAAGAGGATCAAGGGTCTCAAACAGATGCCATATGCTGCTCGGTTAAAAAAAACAACAGCTCTACTCAGTTGCATACCGCCTACTTCGAGGCGATCTATGCCTGACATACAAAGCTATGTCAAATTCAGAATTAATGGACATGCTCCACCTCAGTAAATCGAAATCCCTTAGAGCCACACGCTCGAGGGACTTGAACCTCAGCACAGAAATAAATAGAACTTGCTGGAGGGACAGGTTCATAACCCAGAGGCTCCCTTTGCTCTGGAATAGAATTCCAGTTCATGTGAGGCAGAGCACCTCACTGAATCTCTTCAAGAAGAATCTCGATAGGTGGATGGGGGATCGTAGGTTTGTCCCAGGGATTACTCCCGTGTCACTATTAGACAGAGGCACAGTAAACTAAACCTTAAAAAGGGCACAGTATACTCAAATCAAGTGGTGGCATAAGCCATACAGAATCGGGCTAGGCTTATAATTGCCCCAGGGCAGATAGCCTAGTATGAACCTATGAACCTATGAACCTATGAATCTGAGGCTCTAGATTATTAGATATAGTCTGTTGCAGTTCCCTGAAGGAAGGCACAATATCAGATACAGGTTTGAAGACCAGTGCAGGTAGCTGTTTTACTTTAATTTGTATGGCAAGGAAATGGACATACAGCTTGACCAGCTCAGCTCACTGCATCTACTTGAATGTGGCCTACATGAGATATAACCAGCAGCCTTTGAACACGTTATCAGGAAAGATCTCCATCATTGCCTTCACAGCTGTTGATTCAATGTAAGACATAATACTCTGACTTTAGTCCCATATGTTTATTTTGTGACAACCTCCATCAGTAAATGGAAAAAAAACCGTTGTTTGACTATCTCCCCTTGTTAGGCAGTAGGGCAAACAGCAGGGAATTCACATGACTATTGCAGTCTAGCATAACCATGTTGTGAATGGAATAACACTGATGGCATAAAAATATTCTGAATAGAAATGTTCCTTCCACCACCCGCAGTCAGTGTCCGTGTAGATCATGAAGATTATCCTTGTATGTCATAAGGAGCACAATGTCAACACCTTCTCAAACAGTTTTTATTACAAAAAAACTCCTCAAAACCAGCTAATCTGGGGCAACATTGCCATAGCTGACAGTGTCTCTGACACATCAGGCAGCCTTTTATACCTCATCCTCTTTACACTTTTCCAGAGATGAAACTTTTGTACTAGTCAATTCTATACATAAATGATGTAACAAGGAAAACCATTGCCTAGTTCTTCCTCTTTTGCACACTATGCATCAGCCATATTTACAAACTTAAATATCAAACAAAGTTAAAGTCATGATACAACAAAGTGCTAAAAATTCATTACAAAACACTCATATAGGACTTGCCATTGTCTCACCTTAAAACAACTACAATGGTTAGAACTACCACAGCTCTTAACCTACACACAATTAGTCACATCTCATAATTTTATGTGTAACCCTGATAATTGTCCTTCCCTGCAAAACATCTTTCAGCAGTATCCACCATGCAGAGAGTTATACTCCAGTGACAAACTTCGTTTAGCCTTTAGAAAAGTCAAACAATGCTGCAGGAGATGCTCTGTTTTACAGTTACGTCACCAAACTTTGAAATAAGTCACAAGTTCTACTACAGCAAATACACACATTAAAAGACCTCAAACCCAAATTAAAACAACACCTGAATAACTCCTGACTGTATTCATGTATCTCATAATGATAATGTGGAACCTAAAAGAAATGACCATGTCTATAAAACACCTAGCTTACAGACACTAACCACAAGACACTTGTTCAGCTGTACAGTGTTTTTGTTAGATAAGTTGGGCTTTGGTAAGGTAGTCTCACCCCAATTTCTCCATACATTTCTCCCCTTTTCCACAAGTTTCTCTAATTTCCCTCTTCCCATCTCATCACTCTGTGCCACCTCTTCCCATAGTCCACCCCCTTTCCTTCCAACGGTAAGATCTTTATATTAATATCATGTTTCCCAAGAATTCTATTTATTATTAGACCATTAGTCTATGTTGTTTTCTTTTCTTAATGTGATGTTTCATTAGAACTGTACATATTATGCTATCATTTTATGTTGTATTTATTTATATTGTAGTGTTTTCCTTAGAAGTCTCAGTATTAAGAACGTTACTATATGTAGTTTTATATTCATTGTTGGGAGCTTTTCTCCCTAGGCCTGTACTGAAAAGTTACTTTTCTTGCCCAATCAGATTATCTCTGTCAAGAAAAATAAATAAATAGATAATAAATGTCTTGCAGGTGAAAGAATCAGAATCACCTCAGCTGCAGTTACAGCTGTCACACTCTAAAAGATATGACCTGAAAGTTTCAGAGTATGCTGCATCTCTGTGATTATTCTCATTGTGCAATAGTCTGTGGGCATTACATCAGTCCCTGTCCTTATATAGCATGAGCTCTGCCACAAGGCACACCTCTGTGAACTTTTTTCATAAAGATTATTTTCATTGCACAGTGGCCTGTGGACACATCAGTCCATCCTATAAACAGTAGGAGCTCTCCCACAAGTTAAACCTCTGTGAACCTCTTCATGGACGTTTCATCAGTCTATATCTCTTGAAAAGCAGGAGCTCTGCTATGAGGCACACCTCTGCAAACTTTTCATGAAGATTACTGTCATTTTGCCATAGCCTGTGGATATTACATTATTCCCTGTCCCTTAAACTCATTCATTTTATGTGAGATTTATTTACTGGAAAAGTCTGACTGGGTTGTTGCCCATTTTCAGTGGAAGCCTGTGGAGGAAAGCTTCAAACACTAAACAATATTGATATAAAAGAAATATGCATGAATAGATATCAGTACAATTTAACACAGGCTGAGAAATAAAAAGTATAGTGTAGGCAAACAGCATGCCTCTCAACCTCTAAGACCAAAAAATCTGGACAAAACCAAATATAATGCGGGGGGCAAAGGCCCAAAAATAGGGAACATTTTTAAATATTTCTCTTACAAACATAGAAAGTTGATATAATAACAGATTTTATATTAGCATGAATTTTCTGAAGAGTATGAAGTCTGTAACTCAAATGTCTGTCATTATTTTCTGACCAGTCCTCAATGATTTGTCAGAAAAACAAAATTTTATGAGGAGCAGACCAAGTATATGAGGCAAAAATCTGGACATTCTGCAAAACTCTGTACAGATGAGAGCACACAGCTTTGGTATACAGTAATTGTGTGACAGTAAACAAATCAGTTTAAACATTGTCTAGGAATAAACTATACATAGTATAGTACTATTTTGATATGTACATTAGGATAATGTATAAAGTTAGATATGAAGAGGAAAATAAAGTTATATGAGAAAAGAGGAAGGTAACAGAGATTGAGAGGATGACTAGAGGGAAGGAACAGTGAGAAAGGGGTAGGGTGTATTTAGGAGGTAGTGCTTTTTATTATAAATAGCAGGAGCTCTGCCACAAGTCATACCTCTGGAAATTCTTTCACAGAGATTATTGCCATTGTGCATTGTAAGCAAGTTTAACAAGAAGAGCCTTGCTGTATATGTCTGCCCTATGCCGGTAAGTGGCTGTAATATTCCTCCACAAAAGGTGTTTTCCTAAAGATTGCATTGTAATTCTAAGGGACTAGTATATTTGGCATTCTGTGGTGATTATCATGGTTATTATGTATGGCAAACAAAATGCATGTTAAAAAGATGAATTTATGAACATTATTAGGATATCAGTGTTTCAGTAACAATAATGCATTATTTAAGCATAAAAAATGTTATGCCAATAATAAGAAATGTTTTTTTTTCTTTTTTTTTTTGTTATTGGAACAGACCACATTTAATTCAAGGGAAGGTCCATGGGAACTTAAACTGGAATTTTGTGAACTTATGGGGCAGGTTAGCCTGAATGCCTGCAAGCTGTCTGGGTTAAATGTTGCTGTTTCTTTAAGTGGTTTACATGCAGCTAAGTTATAATAAATTAAAAGTGGTTCATTGTGCGTATAGTTCAGATATGATTATTTTTATATGTAGGAAAGTTTGTGTAGTATATATAATAATTTTTAATAATTTTAAAAGTTTACATACTTAGTTTAATTTATTATTTAAAGTTATTTAAAATAATACAAGATTCCATTGATGCAACATGGTCATGTATTGTTTTATGAATTATTTAAGGTTTCATGCTGTTATTTTGAATGGTTCTGATGAAGTCCAATGTGTAATAAAACAAAAGTGCTTAAATGTTTTTTATTTTATTTTATTTTTATTTTACATTTGTTAACTGGGGTTGCCTGACTGAGCCGAAAAGGCCCATTTTCAGCAGAGACCCGGGGAAAAAAGCTCCACAAAGAAAAATTACAGATACATTTAATTATTTAGACATGATCAGTATACACACAAATTACAAAAGACATGTTTTTACAGTGGTATGCGGCGCATCAACAGTTACAGTGATGAGAACAAAAAATATTAATTTAAAAATAAAGGTAATTAATAGATTTGTGGTGTACAGCTGAAATTTGGAACACAGGTAGAATACATACATAGTACACAGTTACAGTACATACATTGTAGATTAGCCAGTGTTTGTGAGTAAAATTGAAAACTATTATCAAGTACTCTAGATTTAGTATGTATACCTTATCCGCTTTCACTAGCCTGGGGAGCAATCATGGCACTGCCAACTTTGCTTGAGATGTTGCCTGATGAGGTCTTTAAAGGAGGCTTTGGATGATGTGTTTTGAATGCTAGTGGGGACAGAGTTCTATTTTTTAGCCACCGAACTACTATATAGTGCATCTCCATAGCTATTGTAGCTGTTGGTGACTTCTAGTAGTAGTTTGCTTGATGATCAAAGAGGCCTTTTGGCTGAGTGATGTTGTACTAGGTTTTTGAGGGCAGGACACTTATTGGGGAGGTAATAGATTGAATGACAGAGGCAGAGCTGACTGTAGGTTAGGAGGTTGGGCAGTGGAGCTGTCTCAAAGCAATACAGTGATGAGTTCTATATGAGCAATTTCCAGCAAAGCGGGCAATTCTGTTATAGCAGGCTTCCATTTTGCTTAGTTCAGTTTTGTTGAGATTAGTCAGAATGGGAGATGCATAGAGTAGGGTGGATAGAAGAGGGGAGCGAGCAATGGTTGATCTTGTGTTGTTGGCAAGAAATGGTTTGATATGTAGAGTTATCCCAGTTTGGCATGTACTTTTTTAATAGTTAAGTTGAGATGACTATCAACTTTTAGGTGGGAGTCTTTGGTTATTCCCAATAGCTTAGCCTGTGCCACTGGAGTGATTGGAGTAGCATTTGTGGAGTAGTGAATTGACTGTTATCAGTGTTTTTGTTAGAACTGGTTATAATCATAAGCTGAGTTTTCTTTGGATTGAGGATAAGTTGGGCTTTGGTAAGGTAGTTTTCAACATCAGAGAATGCTAGTTGAGTTGTTTGCAGGAGGGTGGGAATGTTTTGTGCAGCACAGATTAAGGTAGTGTCATCTGCATACTGAATGATAGATGCATGCTGTGTGGAGGTATGGAGGTCATTTGTGAAGACTGTGAATAGTAGTGGTCCTAAGATAGAACCCTGTGGGACTCCTATAGTTATGGGCAGCTGAGGAGAGAGAGAATTTTCCCATTTCACAGCTTAGTATCTGTCAGTTAAGTAGCTTTGGAACCAGGTAAAGTGGAATTTGATAGGTGATATTGGTTTAGTTTGTTTAGCAGGATTTGGTGTGAGACTGTGTCAAATGCTTTGGACATATCCAAAAAAAGAATTGGCACCTGTAGGCCTTCATTTTTGAGACGGTTACTGTGTCTGTGAAGCAGAGGAGGGCTGTAGGGGTACTATGGGCAGGTCTGAAACCATACTGAGTAGGTGACATGATGTTGCTGTCTAGGAGATAGTTTAGCATCTGGGTATGGATGTATTTTTCTAGGATTTTGACTAGGGGGGAGAGTAAAGCAATGGGTCTGTAGTTATTAAGTTCAGGGGAGGTCCCACCTTTATGTATGGGTGTAACATAGGATATTTTCCAGAGTTTGGGCACATAGTTTTCAACAACTGATCTGTTTATGAGAGTGGAGACTGGGATAGCAATAGCATCTGCTGTGAGTTTCAAGAAATAGCTGGGGAGTAGGTTGGCTGCTGTTGATGAGGTTTTTTGTTTTGAGAGCATGCTTTTGACTGAAGTGATGGAAATTGTTTTGAGGGTAAAGCTTGTATTAGTGTTATTTGTGTTGGGGGGGATAGTGAGGAAGGAACTGCCCTGTGATACTAAGGATAGAATTGAGTTCACAAAGTGGGAGTTGAATTGTGTTTCGATGGGAACTTTAGTGTCAGGGGTGGTTGGTTTGGGGGAAGCCTTTTGGGTGGATTTTAGTAGCTGATTTACATTTTACCAAATTTTTGGGGGGTGTGTTGGTATTTAGTTTGTAATGTTGTGTAGTAGGATTTTTTGTCAAGCCTAATGCATTTTTTTGCATGGTTGCGCAGTTCTTGGTACTTAGTTAGGCTTTGTGTTTCTTTGCTTTTTTGATAGTAAAGCCAGGCAGTGTCTCTGGACTTGAGGATTTGTTTGGTTTCTTTACTGAGCCAGGGGTTTGTAGAGGTTCTAACCTTGATTTTGAGCAATGGAGCAACAGTGTCTAGGTGTTGTAGAAATGTTTTGTTGAAATATGCTACAGCCTGGTCAAGTGGGAGGGTTTTTAGGGGGGTACAGTCAGAGTTACAGAATAAAGTGTTGAGGACCTCAGAAGAGATGTTTTTGTGTTTCTAATGGATATATAGTTAGTGGTTTTGCTTATGCTTGTTCTACTACGTATAAAGTATATTATGTTGTGGTCACTTAAAGTGTCTGGGAGACTGCCTGTGTGAGGGTACAATTTGGGGTTATTAGTTAGGACCCAGTCAAGAATGGATTCCCTTTTAGATTTTTTATCACATCTAGTTGGAATTTGGACTAGCTGCTGGTAGCCATGGAGATTTATTAGATTACTTGATGGTTCTGATATAGAGGTGAACCAATCTAGGTTGAAGGCCCTTCAGAATAAGGGTTTCCTGTGAGTATGTGGAAGACCACCAGGATAAGAAGTCTTCAAGGCTAGCAGGTGTATTACCAGGTGGAATATAGATCACAATTGTGGTGATGACCTTTTTAGGGTGAAGTTGAAGTTGTGAGATAAGTATGTCCCAATTATTGGGGAGGGGTAGGAGTTTGGTAATTGGCATACAGTTATGTTGGACTTGTACAGTAAGGCAGTTCCACCCCCCTTTACGAAGTGGTCTGTCTTGTCTAATGATATTGTAGCTGGTAGGGAGAACTTCTGAGTTAGCTGTGTTTTTATTTAGCCAGGTTTCTGTTAAAGCAACTATGTCTGGGGAGTAGTGTGCTATTTTGGATTGGAGTTCAGGTATTTTATTTTTAATACGTCTAATATTAATATTTAGCATTAAAAGATGGTTGGTTTTGCTGCTGTTGTTGATTTGCCCAGGGATGAAGACAGTGGGGGTGTTATGTTCTGACATTTGTATTGGAGCAGTTTGCATTGGACAGGATGGATTTGGGCCTGGGTTGGGGTGGATATCCCCACTTATGGTGAGCCTGGTGTTAAAATGGTGATACAGATGTTGGAATTTGGTGAGGAGTGTGAGAAAGTATTGTGTTTTTTTGGAGTAGGAATGAGAGCATATGTGTTTAGTTCTGAATTGGTCCATTATGTAGTTCTTGAACAATTGTGGGCAGATATTATTATAATGTGTGGTGTCTGTATATGAGAGTGCATAATGTAGTGTTATGCTACTAAGTTTAGGGATATTGCTAGAGTGATAACTTGTGGTGTTGTAAAGAATTATGAGAAGACAGACTTGACTTAGTTGTGTGATAGTCAAGGTTATAAAGTTTAAGTTGGTTCTAGGTGGGGGGTCTGAATAGGAATTATAGGGTTGCACCATATGTGAATGGGGAAGTAGTGTGGGTGATGTAAAAATGCCTAGTGGGAATGAGAGTGATTGGAAGTATTTTGTGTGGAGCACATTGGTGTGGTATAATGTGATATGACTTGAGGAGCTGTGATTGGTGGATGTGATGTGAGGATGAGCTGTGGGTGTGGCTGTGATTACTATAAATGTAGAGGTAAGGGGGTGGGAGGGAATAGGGGGAAGGGCAGGGGAGTGGAGAGAACCCGAGCATTAGCAAGGGCGAACGGAGTGGGGCAGAGCCCACCAAGACAAGAGAAAAAAGTAAGCATTACTTTACAAATCTGAACAATTTAAACAAATTCCTGAGGTCTAATGGCTTACCGGCAAGCAGAATGTAATTGCTGAAGAGCACTTGTGTGCTGGTGGGAGACTAGAAATATATCTCTTTATCTCTTTTATGTTAAATAATAAAACGTTTTTAATAAATATTAGTGACTATGTGGCTGGTCTGGGGCTGTTCTGGATGACTAATATGGCTGAGGAACTGTGTTTTATTTTTGGTTTCATCTCTGAGGCTCTGAGCTTTGTTTTTTACTGCTTTTTAGTTTTGTATAAGGAATGCCTCATGTCCACACAAGATATGTCCCGTGGAAATGATGTTACATAGCATGAAAATGAGAATTATGTTTGTGGGAATGGTATGAATCTAGGAAGAGATAAAGTGATTCATACACTTACAGGTGAAATTAACAGACTAGTTAACCTATTACTATAATACAATTTTTGGTGACAAATGGTGTCGGTAAGGGTCTGGCTTCCTTATTGGCATGTGGTGCAATTGGAAATCATATAGGTGATGGTACATCAGAGGAAACTATCAGAAGAAATTACAAGTGGGCAAGTTAATGTGCATGACCTTGTGGTGGTGCGAATTAATGGATCTGATAAAGAGAGCTTTGGAGTGAATAATGGCATTTCACGTTCCCCACTCCAGGATACTAGTACTCAGTCCAAAGTTATTTCATCAACACTTTTGATTCTTGGCTTAAACTGCAGTCATTTACAAGGATCTACCAGCATGACCATGTAAGTGAAACTTTTGATTCACATATAAGCACTTTTGAGAAAAAAAATTAAATAAGTACAAGCTGCTACAATTGGACAATACTTATTTAAAATAATGTATTTTGTGTAGCAGAGTGTCCAAGTGGTTAAGAGTATGGGAGTTCCCCAATGGAATTATGGAGGACATTGAGTTGCATAAAGACGTTATCAATGTTTGTGATGCGTGTGGTTGTAAAATTATGTAAAATTATACACTTATTAATTAAAGATAATGAAAAACAAATGGATAGACCTTTTGAAGATATTAATTATATTGATGAATCGCTTAAGAATGATTTGCTATTTGAATCCAAGTCTAATGATTATTATAAATTGTTTCATAATGTAGATAAAGTATTATCAAAAAGTGAAGACAAAAAGTGGAAGAAGTTATTAAGGAATAAAATGGAATATTCTAAGAATTTACCCTGCTCACCGAATTATAAAAATAAGGATCATGATCATGTTTCTAATAAGCAAGATGAAAGTTTGGTAGATAATATTGCTCATAATGATAAGTATGAGACTTATTTAGATCCTGTTCAATTTTTCTCTCTTATGGATGTCAGAAAGAATAACCCAACAAAACAAGAACAAATCCAGGAGAGAAATGGACACAAGGGGATTAGACAACAATGGTCCCTGCCAACACAGATGCAGGGGCAGAGGCAACGGATGGTAAATGAGATAATGAGTAATGGTGGCATTGATGATTGTTCCAATTTACCCCTTTACAGTTTTAATGTTAATATTGACCAGGAAATAACTTTGAAGGTATTATACCAAACTTAGCCTCAAATTAGCAAATTATTATAGATAATGAGATACTAAAATGTCTTATGGAAAAGAGCCCCCCATTATGATGACACATAAGGAAATACAAATCTAAAATTGTAGTAGCTTGATTATTGACAATATATATATTAGTAAGGTGTTCACTTTTCCCTACCAAGAAAATGGATTTAACTGAATTACTATTGGATTTGAAATTTTATGATAGAAATTTGAATTTTGCAATTGTTTCTTCAGGTGGCATAAAGTTGCTAGATAGTAAATAATTGGTTAAGAAAAGTATATACAATTATCTTTTACATCAGTCAATGAATTTATTTGAGAAGTTGTGTGAAAGGCATATAAGAACATTTTAATTACAAGAAAAAATGTTATTGTTGCAATATTCTGAAAGATGAGAGACATTTGCTAAAATAATTGGTGCAAAATAGAGAAATATGAATTATGAAGTCTAATAAAGGTGGTTATGATGAACTCAGTAGATTATTCTGGCAAGATGTTTGCTTCATGAAATAATTATCAACAATATACCAGAGTTTAAAACATGAAATATACATGGCATATCTTTCTTTGTGATTTGTTGACACAATAATAAATAGATTATAAATTGTATACATTTTTAAAAGTAGATTTTCCAATAATTTCTGCTATACAGTATTTGGTACCCTCAAAAATACATAAAAATATTGATACTCTGCTACTTAGACCAGTGGTTGTGGCAGAGGATTCAAAGTCACATCCCCTAGCTATTTTAATTAATAAGGAGATGAACATTTTTGTGTGGGGGGGGGATTACCAATGGCAGCTGGTGACTTCAAATCAAAGGGAGGCTGCAGGAGACAGCTGAATGGGGGAGGTCAATGGGAGGGGGTGCGGCCAACTAGAAAGGGGAGCAGCTATGCTCAAAACCACAAAAACTGTAACTTTAATTAAATACGCTGCCCTGGGTGCCAAACCATCATTATCAGAGTCCAATCAAGACAAAATGAAGTGTAGAAGAAAAAATATTTCAATGCATTGGCTGCATGACAGCTTGCTTAATATCTAGATGGAAACAAAAATGTTGTGATGCATGAAAAAATAAATTACTTTTTAAATACATTACTGGAATGCCAGTCAAAATCAAGCATACGAAAAACAAGCAGCACTCAACTCAAACCATTTCTCCTTGCACTGCAGTTTTTAATTATAATTAATATTCAGCTTTATTAAAGTACCAAGTAACATGCTGAAATTAGCAATCTCTGTGATACCCCCACTAGTAAAAATGTTTCTTATCCAAAAAAGACCTGCTGCCTGACAACAACTATCTACTTGTTTCATGGGGAAAACATGATCAAAGTAAAAAAATGAAAACCAAGCAAGAAACAAGCTCAAGATACATTGCTTAAAGGATTACTGCATAGGTTATGGACCACACATGATAGATTGGCATTCTGTTTAGTTTGCAGGTAAAGCCTGCAAAGATGACTGCAAGTCTCCAACAAATGTAATGAGCTTCTTAAAATAATGTAATCCTGTCCTTTATTACAAATACTGTCATATGCATTTCAATACCCAAGGCTTATACGTTATCTGGTTATGTAAGTACTCTCTGCATGACAACAACAGAAAGGCTTTCAATGTTGGCAATTCTTTAACAGTATGCTAATTAAAGCTTACTTGCATCTTACAATCTCAGACAAGCTTACCTGCTGGTCATTAAAGCATTCCTACTTAAACACAGAGCAACGGGCACTTTTTGAATAATAATAAGCATAAATCAACAGTATAAAAATATGATAGAAACCAGAACATTCTGCAAAATCAAGGACAGATGAAAGGCCACTATAGTACTTGTGCCTACCTTGGATGGGAGGATACTCTGCCATTTACACTGCATAACTGCTCCTTGCCTTGCTTGGACACATCCAGAGACACTACATGGGGGAGTGGGGTGTGACAAGTATGTCACAATTTGAAATATCTCTGGCTGACTGCGATGGCCCTGACACATTTGTCATATCTCTCAACCTCAGAGCAAGAAATCTGGACAAAGCCATACATAGAAGTGGGACAAAGGCCCAAAAATAAGGACACTTTTTAAATATTGCTCTTATAAACTTAGAAGGATAATAGAATAGTAGGTTTTGCATTAGTATGAATTTTCTGAAGGGTATGAAATCTGAAACTCAAATGTCTGTCATTATTTTCTAACTTCGGTCTTTAATGATTTGCCACTAATTTGCCAAAAAACACAATTTTATGAAAAAGGGACCAAAAATGTGATGCAAAAATATAAAATAGCCGCAACAATACAGCTGGGAACCTGTCAAAGAAGGGACACTTTTTAATATTAGCACTGCTAACTTGAGCAGCTGACAAATTAAAAGAGTCTACATGCATTTCTGAATTTAAAAAGTAATCTATAACTCTGATTATTACAGTTATTTATTAATTATAAACCTTCCATGTTTTCTTCCAAAATTGCCATTTTGCGGAGGGCTTATTAGGGGAAGAGCAACATTTTGAGACAAAATCAGGGACAGTTGAGAGGTTTGGATATGCCTAATTCTATAAAGCAATTTATTTGCAAGTACCTCTCAACCTGTTAATGCAGGAAATCTGGACAAGGCCAAATATAATGGGGAACATATAAACAGTACTAAAAATTGCTCTTGTATAAACTGAGCCAGTTGATAGAATAAAAGGTCTTGTTTTAGCATGCATTTTCTGAAGGTTATGAAGTCTGTAACTCAGTGTCTGTCATTATTTAGTGACTTCATTCCTAAATGATTTGCCAGAAAACCACAAATTTTATGAGGAACAAACCAAAAATAAGAAGCAAAAATCTATTCATTCTGCAAAAATCTGGACAGTTGAGAGGTATAGTTCAGCCAGGGTGGTCTTTGAGTTTGCCACCCTCCCCCCCTCACAAAATCATGGTAGAATGGAGCCTCCCCCCTGCAGCCATTTCAATGAACTATTACTTGTCTATTTCATCCCATTTACCATAAACACTAATGTGCATACTGATTTACTTCTGCAATGATTTGGACTTCATTTGAAAGTTTTATTTTGCATTTTATATCACAAACACTAATAGATATCTGCTAAACAAAGCAATGCATTCTCACAATGAAAACAGATTTAGCATTAAAACTTATCTGCCCTTGAAATTCACATTCATTGAAACAGCATTGAAACCCACATTCAAAGAAAATACATTTTGCCAGTGGCAGATAAAGATTAACTTTGGGCTGTTTTCAAATCACAGGTACCTTGTACATGAAACATACACATGCTCTTTGATACACCTTCCTGACTGTATTAAATTATATTCCTTGTACAATACAGTACAGTTTTAGAGGATGTTTTAAATTTATTATTTTGAACATTTTTCCAGTAACAATGAAACAAAATGCATGCACCAATAATGACAAAACTGTCCAATTCAGAACATTTCCATCATAAAAGTCTACTTAAACGTCTACAGTCCACCGATATCAGTAAATATGCACAATCTCTGAAGAAGTAAAAGCCATCTAAATAATTCCACATTAAAGAGATCTGTAACTAATGAAGAGGTTTCTGCTAGCAAACAACTTTATATTTCATTGTTTCATCTACAAATAAAGTACCCATTGCCCCTGAGGAATAAATTGCCTATGTTACACTAAAAAATAATAAGCTAGTAATATTGCAATAAAGAATGGATGGCAAACTGATAACAGGTTCATACTTATTAGGTATCTTCACCAAAAAGGACTACAGCATCCACCCCCTTTGCAACACAGTACAGTATCAGCAATGCATCTACCTACTGTGGGAGTACCACCCACAGCCTTCTGCATCAAAAGCAAGTACATTATCTATTGTGCCATTAACAATGCAAGCAGACTCACCATAAGCAGCACTAAATGTTTGCTCCCCTGCAGCTCTCAGCTCCTTGTAAAATCTACTCAACACTCAGCTGTATCTCTGAACTTTGCAGCACAAGAAATCTGGAAAAAGCCAACATTTATTGGGGGGGGGGCAAAAGCCCCAAAACCAGGAACGCATTTTAAACATTGCTTGTATAATGTTGGAAAGTTGCTTGATGTAGTACCACCATACATTTCACTGTCAAGTCTTGAACCCATGACCCTGTGCAAAATGGTCAGAGCAACATACTACTATGCCAAATCAGCTGTTTTATGAATGAGAGGAAGACTGAAACATAAAAGGCTACCATTTATTGAATTCAGTTCTCACCATAGCTGCCAACCTCTTAGCACAAAACACCTAAACAAAGCCAATAATGGGGGAATACAGCCCTAAAAAAACATATTCAATGAATTCAGTTCTCACCATAGCTCTCAGGCTCTTAGCAAAAAACAGCTGGACAAAGCCAGTAATGGGGAATACAGCCCCCAAACATATTCAGTGAATTCAGTTATTTCCATAGCTCTCAACCTTAGCACAAAAAGCCTGGAAGAAGCCAGTAATGGAGGAATACAGTCCCAAAAATAGGGACACATTTCAAATATCCATCTCATAAACTTAGAAAATTGCTAAAATAAAAGGCTGTGTGTTGCCATGTACTTTCTGAAGAATATGAAGTCTGAAATTCAAATGCTTGTCATTTTTATTTATTTAATATTTGTTAACCAGGAAAGACTGACTTGGAGCAAAAGCCAATTTTCAGCAGAGGCCCAGCAAGAAACACTCCAGACGTGTCTTTGTAAGATGGGAGGACACCAGCGCACCCAGAGGAAACCCACACAAACACAGAGAAGACATGCAGACTCCACACAGAAGGCATCCCAGTCAAGAATCAAACCAGAGAACCTGTAGCTGTTAGCCAACAATGCTACCACTGCACCACTGCACTACTGACTGTGTAAAGACACAAAAATACAGAAACCATAGATTTTATGAGGAACAGAACAGAACAAATATGAGACGCACATCTGCAAATATTTTACAAAGGGTGGTGAGTAGGTAATTCAGACTCTTGCCACCTGGGCCCAAGGTACAGGGTTCAAGCCTGTGGTATTCTCACACACACACACACACACACACACACACACACACACACACACACACACACACACACACACACACACTGAGCCGAAACACAGTTCCATACCTTAAAGTCTGTAAAACAAAGCCCAAACATTCCTTCCTGCAGTTCCAGCAAGAGCAAGTCCTTCCCCTAATATCCAAAAGCCCACGCTGAGAGCAAGTTCTTCCTGCTAGAGCAGAGCAACCTGGGGCTACCCAGCCTGTGGATGTTGTAGTCCAATCCCCTTTTAGTCTATGCAGTTGTAACTGCATAGAGTGCTGGGATATTTCTGCTGAATGCTGTATTCCTAATCTGGACTGCTGGTGAGAAAGTCTGGATTCTGTGAGCATGCTCCAGACTGGTTCACCAGCAGTCCCAATATCAAGAAATGCCGCGAGAGCACATACACAATGTTCCGCAACTCGCATTTGCTTTTATTTCTTTCTTTTCTTTTCTTTTTGTTTTACAGCTGGGGGTGCTGTGGTCCTGCAGTCCATTAGCATGAGCCACCCCTGGGATTACCCATATATTACTAAAGATTCATGAGTCTTTTTAGGTAATACAAAGCAAATGTTTTTAATATTGATGAATGCTTATTAGTAAGTATTGATTTTAGTTGATCTACTTCCATCTGTTCCACATGATATAGAATTGATTTGGTTTAGAGAGGCACATATGAAATGCGAGTATCTGGCAAATACAGAAACTGAAATTATTGCAAATTTTATGGAGATGGTATTACTACAAAATTGTATTTATTTTGAAAGGGAGTATTTTAAACAAAAGAGTGGTATAGAGATGGGAGCTGCCTGTATCTCACTGTATGCCAATATAGGTATGTGGTAATGAGAAAAAATATGTATTGAATTGTAAGTAAAATGTATTTATTTTTTATTTATTTAACATTTGTTACCTGGGAAAGTCTGACTTGGAACGAAGCCAGTTTTCAGCGGAGGCCTGGGGAGAAATGCTCCAGATGCATGTCTTTGTAATGTGGGAGGACACCGGAGCACCCGGAGGAAACCCACACGAATGCAGGGAGGGCATGCAGACTCTGCACAGAAGGCACCCCAGCCGAGAATCAAACCGGAGAACCTCTTGCTGTGAGGCGACAATGCTACCGCTGCACCACTGCGCCGTCCATCTAAAGAATATTTAATTAAATAATAATAAGTATAAGGAATATTTAATTATATTTTATGATTTTTAGATTATATATATATAATTTGGAAGGGAGGTAAAATTATTTTGAAAGATTTTATTAGTTGTATGAATAATACCACTTAATTTTTAAAATTCATATATACATTTTCTAAAGAAACTATAAATTATTTGGATATCTTAATTAGTAGGGATTGTTTAGGACATAAATTTGTTTCTTATTTAAACATGAAACCAATATTCTCAAATAATTACTTACATTTTCAGAGTGAATAGCCATGCAAACAAAAAAAGAAGTTTAGTGAAGGGGCAAATGGTGAAGTTAGCTGGAATCATTTGAGAAGATGAAAACCTCAGGGATAAATTAGAAATATTGTATAGGATATTCTTAATGAGGGTGAAATCTGAGGAAGCTTTTAAATGAAATGAGGGGTGATAGTTTGAAAAATAGAAATTTTAGATTTACCCCATTATTGGGGAAGGGTTTAAGGTTTGGTGATTGTACTATGAATAAGACTGATATGGAACATTATGAACAAATCATCATTTTAAAATTTGGAGGAAAGTCATAATATTAAGTCCCTTGTTCTGGGTAATTGAAAAATTATCGAAGTTGATAATGAATTAAGGAAGATATTGGGAGATAGACCTCAATTTACTTATAAGAGAATCAGAATATTAAAGAACAATTAGAAAACGATGCCCATACTATCAGAAGAGTTACTACTAATAAACAGGAATGGGCACCAAGAAGTGTGTTTTATGTTCTTAGCATAAGTACATTTATGAAGGAGAAAGTTTAGTGTTAAAAAATTGTAAATTTAGACTTAAATTTGTTAAGAAAGGCTGGAGGAGAAAGGTAGTAGACTGCTATTAGAAGGTGACTGTTCTTCCAGGAGGGAAGTTTTAGAAGGATCCAGTTGGGTTCAATATCTGAGGAGGCATTTAGTTGCACAATGATATTTGGTTTAAGGTTATTTTTATAACAAATCAGAGTACCCCACATTGTCTACTGCCAGGTCTTGTGTCTTGGACATATTTGTAGGAGAGAAGTAGATTCTGAAAATTAGGATTTTTTTATTTTGTTTGAGCCATGTTTCAGTGACAGCTGTGATAGTGGGCGAGTGAGTTATAAGGAAGGTGTTTATATGATCAAGTTTTTTAGAGATGCTTTGGGTATTACTTAATTCAATGGAGATCTTGGAGGTATTGGGAAATGTTATGGATGTTATGTGGTGGGTGGGACCTACATTGGATTCAGTGTTGTCTGTGAGGAGGAGTATGAGCAGGACTGGGGTGAATTAATAGAGGTATTTAGAAAGTGTGGGTGGGATTGTTGGGGTTTGGTAGGTTTGGAGGAGATGAGGTAAAGGCTGTGTGAAGCAGACATTGTGTGTGAGTGGTAGGTGAAGAATGGAGTGTGTAATCAAGTGGGGTAGGGCTTGGGGTCTGAATTTCACAGCAAAGGAGAGACCCACCACTTTTCAGACTTTCTAAAAAGCAATCATTGTCCATGAGGTCCTGAGGGTCACTGATTGTACCCACCTTGCTATCAAGGCCATACCTGCATCAGATGGCATCCAGTATATAACCCAAAAGATTGCTACTCCATTAACTGCTAGGTGGTGTGCAGTGCACATAGTAGTATATGCAGAATGCCTGTGTGCCATTCAGGCAATTCCTAAGATTCCTACATCTGGCATAGAGTATGGCCTTTACCTGGGCTTTGTGTATGATAGCTTTCCACAGGGTCATCTAATTTTTTTCATTTTTTCAGTTACATAATCCTGGGTATGCTGTTCTTATGGACATAAACAGCAGGCCACTCATAATGTTGTGTGTTGCAGGTAGTGCAGGATATGCTTTAGACCCATGGCTAATAAACCCCATTGAAGCCCCAAAGCCATGGTAGAGATGGTATACAACCCCAGAGTGTCACAGACATGGCCTGGCGCTAATCATGTGTTTGGACTCCTGAAGACATGCTTCTGTTCATTGGAGGTATCTGGTGGCACACTGCAGTACCCTCACACCTGAGAGCTGCAGTAAACTTTTTATGATGTGTGCCATGTTACACAGTATGGTGGTATGGCAACAGCAGAAGAGGGTTCAGGTAATGGGACTTAGGAGAAGCCAACTACAGCAGTACCTTATACAAGGCAGAGGTGTGTACAGTATGTTGCAGCATACCTCTCAAAAATCTAGAATTTTACAGAATGTGCATGAGTTTGTCTCATATTTTTGTCCTGTCTCATAAAATGTTGTTTTTCTGGTAAATCACTGAGGATTTCAGTCAGTCAGTAATGCCAGGCATTGGCATTTCCTACTTCTTATTGTTCAGAAAATGTGTGTTGATGCAAAGCCATTAACGTTTTAAGAGAATTAAAAAAAAATCATTAAAATTAAGATTAACAAAATGTTCCTGATTTTGGCCCATTGCCCCCCACCTCCCACACAGTTGTTTTGGCTTTGTTCATAATGCATGAGAAAGTAAATTGAGAGGTATGTTTTGTGGCACTGGCAAATGGTAGTTTCTAGTCCATAATTATATGTCTTAACAAGGGAAACACAGAATAAAACTGATACATTCATTAGCACTCCCAAGACTTGCATTGTATTGCACTGACTGGCCAGGGTGAGCATGAGACATTCCCTTACCAACAATGGCCAGAGGGGTATGCAAGGCACAGTCATTATCATTTGCATAGGAGGGGCGGGGTTTGCTATCATAGGTAAGGATTATGGGATGTGGATTTGATAGCCACAAAAAGCAGGTCAAAGTCCGGATGAAATTAGATATCATATTTTCCGGTGTCTGCATGGAGCTTCTATGTCATGAACATTGGCAGGATGTATATTGTGGCTGTGTAGTGCTGGAGCTGGATGCACCCTACACGAGGAATAGCATAGCATTTTGTAAGGATGTATGGAAACCCCATTGTGATTTCCTCATATATGAAGGCAATAGGTGGATGGCATCTATGATCCCAAGGACAACCACAGCTAGGTGTTGCACTAAGCAGCCCATTAGGGAATAGGTCCGGAGTAGAACTGTGGGGCAAAGAGCAGCTGGCATGGCTGGGCTTCCTTGTGGTAGAGCCAGACAAGTGTCACTGGTCACAACCATGAGACGTCCCATGCCTGGGAGGAGGCATCCAAAGCTATTGCTGACAGTGATACAGTCTCCTGAACAATGTGTGCCCTCTGTCTAAAACTGACCTATGACCATGCACTTCCCATTTGGACCCTAGTATGGCCATGGTGGACATTTGCTAGTGTCTTCCTAGATGTATCAATGGATGATAATTGGGCCACCACTGCCCTCAGCCAGAAGGTGTACTTCAGGTCCCTATGTGCTATGACATTCTGCATATGGTGCAGGCAGTTCTACAGTTCCTACAATGGTTATACTTTCTTGTTCAGGATACACAGCACTCTGACATCTCTGACATGATGTGTATTGCAGCTATCTCTGCCTGGATCATTGACCTGTGCATTTGCTTATTGATGCAATATGTGACAGCAAGGCCAGGGAATGACCTAGAATCATGGGGACAATGACCACCTGCACATCTGTCCACTAAAATGGATGCACATGTCTGTGCTACTGTGGCTGACAGTTGTTGTCTTTGATGGTGAGTCCTGTGTAGCTTGGGCAGGGTTAACATAGACAGGACATCTTCCAGTGTAAACACAGGTAATGGTGAAGGTTCAGCCTGCCTCTCATATGTGGAGGATATCTGCATGTCCTCAAGTGTTAACATTACTGACAGTGTCTTTCATCAGAATATTATGTGCATGGTATCAGCACTGTCTACCACAGGTGACCTTCTGACATCAGGATGGACCATCCTGCTGTGTTGGACTCTTCACCAGTGGAACCTGTGAAAGCATAAAGCTAACATACCTGTGGCAGTGCAAATGCATACAGATCACTCCCAATATACATGCATCTATACATGCACACTTTGTAATATAGGTTGTCACAGTTGTAGCCCCAAAAAACCTGGAGAGCAGATATGTTGTAGCTGCAACATACCTGGATATCTGATCAACATATGTGTTCTGCAATATATCTCTTTGACAGTTGTGGACTGGTGTGGAACAATATGCTAAGATGAACCTGGTGCATTCCCTACAGACACTTGGGCAGTAATCACCAACCCAGTTTCCACATCAGAGCTAAAGCTAGATATGAGAGCTCTGTCACCTGTCCTGAACAGGGTTATTAGGAACACTCACACCTTTATGAATCATTTCTGAATTGATAGTCTACCTTCTGTTGTGAGCTGTCTCTCATGATAGCCTGTCCTTTGGTCTTGGTATGCAGTAACATACTGGTGACCCTATAATGCATCTGTACTAGTGTCCTATTATGGCTGCCCACAACACTGATGTCTTGCATTATTCCCTGCCTTACCTGGTCTTGGAAACCCTCGCTTGCTTTACTGTTGTCAAGGGTATGCATGCCATTTGTGCACAGGGTTTGCAGTAACACCTCTGTCTCCTTTGCAGTGAACTTTTCCAGACGTTGCTGTTCTCTAAGTCTCATGATGACAAGATGTGTATGCCTGTGGGCAACACATGTGGTTCAGTGTGTGTGTGTGTGTGTGTGTGTGTGTGTGTGTGTGTGTGTGTGTGTGTGTGTGTGTGTGTGTGTGTGTGTGTGTGTGTGTGTGTGTGTGTGTGTGTGTGTGTGTGTGTGTGTGTGTGTGTGTGTGTGTGAGTGTACATATGATTGCCTTTGAAGTTTCCTATAGTCAGCATCATTCCCCTACATCTATTTGGTGGCCATATACCTGTCTATGCATGTGTTATCACAATTCATATCTCGTGCCATACTAACAGCAGTAACAAGTGGCATGTTACCACTACCCATCTTCTTGCGGCACATTGTTGATAAGAAGTGGTGTGGCTTATGTACTAGATGTCTCATTTTCCCATGTGACATGTCTTGAAATCTGTGTGAACGTGCTACAGTGTACCCCCTCCCTCAGGGCTGGACAATAACATGTCATGGTACTGTGCTTTGTTTCCTGTCAGGGTGAATGACCCTGACAGCAGGACTGTAACCTGTCAGGTTCTTGTGCTCTTTTCCTTGTCACGGTGATTCCACCCCACCCCCCCGCACACCGAACCAAGGTAGCTTGTCTATCCCTTGTGCTCAGAAGCTAGGTCATATGGTGCCTTGTGCAGTTCTCCAAACTGGCAACCTCCTTTAGTTAAAACAGTTGAGGAGTTAATAAAAAATGTTATTCTCAAATTTGTGAGCAAAAAAAACAAAACAAGCAACTAAGCACTCATGTAACTGTAACAAGCTAAGTCAGGCAGAATTTTTTCCCTCCCTCCCACCCATTTAAGTTGTCTTGTTAAATACCACTGTCTTTCTAGTTGCCCGCCTCTTATGTTAATCTGACCATATATCTCATTTCTCTCTACTTTCACTGGCTTATGTGAGTAATCACAAAACCATCACTTTTGAAATCCCACCCCTTCAATTATTTAAATTTATTGGCCATCCTACAGTATTTCATAGTACCAAAATACAAAAGTAACCACCCCTTTCAGTCCATCTTGCTGTTTTAAAAATAGTAACTCTCCACTAAACCTTAACTTTTTAAACAGGTAAAACTCAAGTTACCTACTTTCATATCTAACTTCTCTAGTGCACATTGCAGAGTGCATTCTTTTCAATCTTACCTTTAAGCATCCCTGTTACTAGCACTTTCTCCAATACCTAAAAAGATCATCTCTACTTGACTCCAAGTAGACTTTTCTCTATCTGTTAAACCTAGCACTTGCTCCTACAGTACTTATTACCTTGATACGGCACTCTTATAGATAGCACCCCAAAAGGCAAACCCCATTTCTCGGTCACCCACATCCCGGAATCTCTTTTAAAGTTTTTTGTCTAGTCCTTCTAGCATGTCGAGGGATCAGTTGCTAGTGTCCTCTCCTGCTCAGCTGGTGAACCTGGGAATATTGAGGCAATGTTACAATTGCCTCATGTACACAGAACAACCCTCTCCTCCTCCCACAAAACACAAATACATGCGAGAGATGCAACTATATGGCCAAACTGGAGGCTGAGCTCTCTCAACATAGGATTGGCAAGACCAGTCAGGAGGAGAAGGTTACCACACACACTATAGACCCAGTCTCACATAGTACCATCACAACCTCAAATCATACACATAAACACACAAAGACATACTCGGCTCTGATCAAAAATCTACCAAAACAGCAGAGGCCACCAAAGCAGACACCCAAACAACCACCACCTCAGAACACAACACCTGCAACACATAGACCTCACAGTCAGAGTGTCAAACAGTCACAGCCCTTAAGGCCAAACACAATGCCAGACACACTAGTCATTGGTGACTCCATAGTCAGACACACTGACGTCCCGCTCACCAGACTGAGTAAGGAGAAGGTCACAGTAAGCTGCCTGTCGGGCGCTAGAATCCGCCACATAACGCAAGCACTCAGGTCTCTCAACAGCAGGTACAAATACGACTCAGTCATTGTCCACGCTGGTGTAAACGACCTGAGACGTACCTCCTAGACTACATGAAAAGAGACATTGAGGAGCTCTCTGATTATGTAGCCCAGGCAGGTATGACCCTGACCTTGAGCAGTATCCTACCTTCACCAAGAATGATGCCACAATACAGAGATAAGATGATCAGCTTTAACAATTGGCTTAAACTCTGGTGTCATTCAAAGGGGATCCAATGTCTGTCTGCCTGGGATGACATGCTGGACAAGCCACGCTGCTTCGCAAGGGACGGCTTGCACCTGTCACCCTGGGATTCGGATATTGGCAAAGGCTCTTGCCACCCCATAGTGCCTTTTTAGGCAAGGCTCAAATTCTAAACCTACCACCCTAGAACACAAAAAGGAAAAAACTAAGGGTAATGCTGCTCAATGCCAGAAGTCTAAATCTCAAAATGCACGCACTCGAGGCCCTTCTCAGTATGGAGAACATCGATGTCTGTGCAGTGACAGAAACCTGGTTCAAGGCTCCTGAGAGCACCCCAGCACTATCAGGTTTTACCTCTTATCATGCGTTCCGGCCCCAAAATCCGGACAATACCAAGAAAGGAGGGGGGGTATCCATATTCATCAAAGACACCCACACCTCAAGACTGGTGGCAACGCACGATGCATCGGAGACCATCCAGGTGCAATTAACCATAGGCAAGACTGCTCTGCAAATTGTAGCATGTTACAGGCCACCCTCACAAACTCAGGAACCTCACATGGCCTTCCTGAAAACACAAGAGGGGATAAATGTATCACCAAACACCATCATACTAGGTGACTTCAATTACCCTAATATAGACTGGGAACACTACTCAAGCCCAAACACCCTAGCCCAAAAGTTCCTGGAATTCATAAACTCAAATGCCATGGAACAACTAGTCACCATCCCCACAAGAGGAGAAAACATACTTGATCTCATCATCACGAACATGGGAGCACAATGTTCAACACCGGAAGTATACCCCTCACTGGTGAGATCAGATCACAAACTAATCTCGCTGGAGGTCCTCATCCCACCCCCACCTGAAATAAAAAAGACCACAGTAAAGAACTTCTCGAAAGCCGACTTCACACTTCTAAAGACTAGTGTGGTCTCCTTTAAGGCCCCCGAGCCGGTGGAAAACAGTACTCAAGCTGCTGAATCACTTGCAAATGCCTTCTACCAGCACCTGCAGGACTGCATGGATAAGGCAATCCCAAGCAAAACAAAGACTCTTTGTACCAAAGGCAAGCGTCCACTCTGGTGGACCCCAGCCATAAACAAACTCTACAACAAAAGGAGGAAGCTACTACAAGATAGAGCAAAATCCTTAAAAGGTAAGACACCCTTGATCACTATAAGTAAAAAACTAAGAGCTCTCATAAAATCATCCAAAGCAAATTTTGAGAGAAAAATAGCTAAAGACTCAAAAGACAATCATAAGGCCTTCTTTAGCTATGTTAGAAACCTGGGAGGAAACTCCCAGATATGCTCAGAACTAGTTCAAAATGATGTGAAGATTACTGATCCTACAGACATTGCCAACATACTGGCTGACAGGTTCAGTGCAAACTTCTCCCCTCCCCAAAGGAGAGATATCTATACCAAGCGATTGCAGCCCCCAAACATCTCCAACGCCCAAGTGAGAACTGCTCTCTCCAAAGCAAAAACACAGCATCCATGGGACCTGATGGTGTCCCCGGCTGTGTGCTCCACGAACTCAACGAGGAATTAAACCCACAGCTAGGACAGCTGTTTAATCATAGTCTTACCTCTGGATACGCACCCAGGAGTGGCGCACTGCAACTGTGGTCCCACTTCACAAAGGCGGTGCCTCCACCGACCCTGGAAATTACCGCCCATTAGCTTGACAAGCCTTATCTGCAAAGCCATGGAGAGGATCATAATGGACCTCATAAATAAAGACATAGGGAATTTGCAGACTTTGGATCCATCCCAGTTTGGCTTTGTCAAAGGCAGATCATGCCTTCTAAACTTGGTTGACTTTTTGAAACAGTCACCAAAGCCATTGATGAGGAAAGGCAGTCCATACAGCCTACCTCGATCTGGCGAAGGCCTTGATACAATACCCCACTCGGGTATCATTGAAAAACTCATCAGCTTAAATGTTAACCCATACATCACAAGATGGGTTGCAAACTGGCTGAGTGACAGAACCCACAGGGTCAGAGTTGCTGGCGCCATGTCAGACTCAAAGCCTGTCACAAGTGGTGTACCACAGGGCTCAGTCCTGGGCCCACTCTTGTTTGGTATCTACTTTTCCGAAGTACAAGCAAACACAGGAGGGTTATGGCTGACAAAGTTTGCAGATGACTGCAAACTGGGCCATAGTAGAAAACACATCTGACACAGATATCCTTCAGAAGGGTCTCACAGAAATGGATAACTGGTGCCAGAGCCATGGCCTAAAGTTAAATGCCAAAAAATGCATAGTCATACCCTTCGGGAAAAACAAGGTTACCCCTAGCTACCAAATAGGTGGCAATCCACTGAGCACAGAAGAAGTTATCAGGGACCTGGGGACCCAGGTTGATATTAGTCTGTCATTCAACACCCATGTAGCTAAAGTAGTTAGGAAGACCTTCTACATTGCCCACCTTATCATGAAGGGATTCTCATCTAGATCAAGGGAGGTCATAGTCTCCTATACTCATCACTCATCAGACCAATGATTGAGTACAATGCCCCATTCGAATGTATCTGACCCGACACTTGCAGCAGCTGGAGAGGCCACAAAGTTCCTCACCAAAAGGATAAAGGGTCTCAAACATCTGTCCTATGCTGCCCGACTGAAAGAACTCCAGCTCTATTCAGTCGCTTACCGCTTGCTCAGAGGTGACCTTTGCCTAACATACAAGGCCATGTCATACCCAGATTTGCTGAATATGCTTAACTTCAAAAAGTCTAGATCCATCAGAGCCACAAGGGCGGGAGACTTAAACCTTGACACGGCTATTAATAGGACATGCTGGAGGGATAGATTCATCACCCAAAGACTCCCTATGCTGTGGAATAAAATCCCAGTATATGTGAGGCAGAGCACCTCGCTGGCCTTGTTCAAGAGAAATCTTGACCAATGGATGGGAGATCGCAGATATACCCCAGGGATTACCTCAGTGTCACTGCTCAACAGAGGCACAGCAAAATAATGGGTATAGTTCCCCATACTAAAGGGGTGGCGTAAGCCACAAAACTATGAGCTAGGCTTGTAAATGCCCTCGGGCAGATAGCCTAGTATGAACCTATGAACCTATGAACCTATGAACTTGCTACAAACTTAATAAGCAACTTGCTACAGTTACCATGACACATCAGCCTTGACCAAAATTGCAGTATTAGCATTCATTTATGAAGACCTGAAACCCTTGTAGCTTATTTATTTATTGCATTTGTTAACTGGGAAAGTCCACTGGGCCTGAAATGAGCCCATTTTTAGTGGAGGCCCGGGGAGAAAAGCTCCACAAACTTACACACAAAGAAAAATATAATCACATAAACAGAAAAAAATCATTTGGTACTATTACAATGAATGAAATTGGTACAACAAAAGAACAGTGAAAAGATTACAATTTTTGACATATACAAGTATATATACAGTGACATGTTAGTGAAATATATTTACAAGGTGCATGGGGTGTATTCAAGTAACCCATAAAAGTAAATATATCTGCAGGTGCATAGCCATGAGGAGATTAAGTACAATGCTAGTATTGTAGGAGATGGAAGGGCAGAGGTAGGAAAGGACAGGTTAAAGTGACAGGGAAGCAGTAAGTAGGCAATGTGTAGGAAATTATCTGAAAGTTAGAGGTATAGCACTGGGGGGAGAAATCAGGAGTTGGGGATGTGTATTGGGAAGCAGGAGCATAACCATTTTGAGAAGATGCAGTTTGAGGGATTTTTTAAAGGTGGCTGGATTGCAGATTGTTCTGAGTGAAGGGGGGAGCTTATTCCATGTCTTAGAGACATTATAGGAATAAAACATTTGACCAGCTGAGACCTTGGGTGTATCTATGGATAGTAACATTATGTTTTTGGACCAAAAGTGTCAATTTGGATGGTACATGGTCAGTATGGAAGAGAGGGAAGGACAGTTTTCTGGATGGCAGATGAGCTTGTGGGCTGTAGTTAATTGTAAAAATATAAGATAGTACGGGGATTCTAGCCAATTGAGTTGATCTAGAGAGGAACAGTGATGCTAAAATATTTAGCATTTGTGGCAAATTTAGCGACTTTGTTGTACCAAGAGTCTAGTTTTGTTCTCAAGGAGAACTGTAGATTGGTGAGGTTAGGAGCGCCATATAGAAATGCTGAAAGCAGGAAGGGTGAGACCAGAACCTTTTTTGTAGTGAGACTAAGAAAATAGTTGTGCCTATACAGGGCACCTAGTTTCTGATGGTTTTTTTTTTATATTACTGTAGAAATGAAGGCCGAAAGTTAATTTGTCATCAATGATGACACCTAGTAATTTGGTGCTAGGGACGACTTCAATGATGGTGTTATTTTGGGAGCAAATGGTGAATAGTGACTTGTCTACAGAGCTAGATTTTGTGGGGGTAAATATTAAAAGTTTGTTTTATTGGGATTGAGAGAGAGGGTTCTGGGACATCCAAGATGTGGTGGAAGTAAATGCTTCTTGGGTGAGATGCTCTAGAGTGGGGGCAGATTTAGCAGATAAGATGATAGTTCAGTCATCTGCATATTGGATGACAGTACTGTGGATGAGAAAGTAATGAAAGTTATTGACAGATATGCTGAATAAGAGTGGTCCCAGTATTGAAACTTGGGGAACACCTGTATTTGTAGTTATGAAAAGGGAGGAAGAATGTTGCCATTTAGTAGATTGCTGCCTGTTACTGAGATAGTTGGTAAACTGTTGTATGGTAAGGGGAGATAGCCTGAGATTAGCAAGTTTTTTTTAGCAGGAAGTAGTGTGATATAGTGTTGAATCCCTTTGATAGATCTAGAATAGTGCTGAGACTAAGGAATCAGCATCTCGACCTCTGTTTACTGTGTTGAGGAAAGAAATGAGGGCAGTGTTAGTACAATGTCCAGGCCTAAAGCCATGTTGAGTGGGAGAGAGGATTTGCTGTTCAGGTGACTGAGTAGCTGAGTGTGAATGCATTTCTCTAGAATTTTGGAGATTGGAGAGAGAATGGCAATGGGATGGACATTTGAAATTTCAGGGTTATCGCCACCTTTGTGAAGTGGAAGGATAAATGCTTTTTTCCAGATATCAGGTATGCAGGATTCCTGAATGGACCTGTTTAGGAGGATGCTGATAGGATATGCAATGGAGAAGGCTGAGAGTTGTAAGTGTTCTGTGGGTAAGTTATCAGGGGCGTTGGTACAGGGTTTGAGTTTGTGAAGAAATTTTTTGATAGTGGGGGTGGGTATGGGTGTTAGTGTGAAAGAAGGTAGAGGATTTGTAGGGGAGTGCAAAGGTGGAGTACCTGGTGAATCAGCCTTAATAGGCAGGAAGGTGGTGGTAAGTTTTTTTTTATGGTGTCAATGAAGTAAGTCTTGAAGAGGGAGGCTATCTCAGAGGGTGTTTTATCTGGGTTTGGACATGGATTATTTTTAGTTCCAGGGTGGAGTACGGAGTTGATTAGTTTATGTTGGTCTTGGATAGCCTGGAAGTATTATTTTTTGTTTTAGATAACTAGGCATTTAGCCTGCTTGCAAAGTTGTTTATACTGACTGAGGTTAGACAATGTTTTGTTTTCTTGCCAGGCTTTCCAGGTTTTGTCCCTAGAGGACAGAACTTGCTTTGTGTACTTTGTAAACCAAATTGCATGTTTTGACTTGATCCTTTTTAACCAGAGTGGGGCAAGACTATTTAGGAGCCTAAGAAATGTAGAATTAAAGTATTCTACAGCTTTGCTGAGTGGGAGAAGTTTTAGTGGGCTCCAGTTAATGTTTTGCAGGATGTCATTGAAGGTGTTTGGGGAAAAGTGGGATAGATCTCTGGTGTATCTATATTAGTGTAAGTTTGGTATGGAGGTGGGCTTATGTATTTTGAATGCTGGAGAGTAATCACTAATGCTATTTGGGAAGTGCTTCATAAATCAATACCAGTTCAACACTCCTGCACCCTCAGCTCATGCCATTTGTGCACGTTAACAGCTTTCACCTGAAGCAGATATCTCCTTTTGCTCCACCTTAGTTACATCTCTGCTTGTGCTATACTGTCTCATAGGTTCATAGGCAAGTACTAGACTAACTGCCCTTGTAGGCCATTTGAAAACTAGCCAGTTTCCCTTTTTGTGCACACAATAACCTATCCCATGTGATTATAGATTGGCCTTCCCCATCCCATGGTTGATAATTATATATTAGCCCTAATGAGAATAACTGGGATCATACCATAGGCACTTTGAGGAGATAAAGCATTTAAGAGCTGCCTCTATCCATTAGTAGTACAATGGACAGTCCTTGGGAACATTTTCTGTTTCTCATCCACAGATCTAAGTTGCACTTGAAAATGTACAGAGATGAACTTTGTTTTATGTAGATGGGGAATCTGCTCCAGAGCAGTGGTATTCTCTGGGAAATATATCTTTTTCCTCCAAATTGATCTATTGATGTTGCAGAAGAGGTCTAGATCCCTAAACTGAGTATTTATGATGCCATTTGACTTGTTGATGTGCAGTAACTCCACCAGTAGCTGGTTGGAGGTTACCTCTTAGCAGTGTGTAGGATACAGAGTACAGTGACAGGGCTTTGAGTCGGTCCATGTAAGACATGTTGCTTAGGCCTTGTATACTTTTAGTAAAGTATCTCTTTGGCCATTTTAGTTTTTGCATGTCTTTGGATGACTACATGCAAAAAAAGGTTATTATATTCAATGACTGGCCTAGTGAGGGCTCAGTAAAGGGAGACAATTACATCTCTAGATCTGGACACAATCCCTTTGTTTATAAGCTGTGTAAGATAGAAGGACTTTCTTACAACAATGGATATATGTTGGTCAAACTTTAGGTCATTGTCCACATATGTTCCTAACTCCTAAACAACTGGGTCAGCTCTTAGGGGTGTATTGTCAATGTGGTAGTGAGCTAGGGTAGATGACTTCCCAAAGGATACAATAATGCCTTTTTGGCATTTAGTTTCAAGCCATGATATTGACACCAATTATTTATCTGAGACAATCCTTCCTGCAGGATATGTAAGTCAAATGGGATTCAATGACTGCTCTGAATTTGCTGTCGTCTGCTAACTTAGTCAGCCAGAGCCCTTTGGTATTGGCTTTTGCTTCAGAAAAATAGATGTCAAAGAGAGGTCCCAGCACAGAATCCCAGGGAACTCCTCTGGTGACTGTTCTCTTTGTAGATGTAACTCCCCATTTTAATTATCTGCATCCTCTCTGTGAGCCAGTTGGCAATACAGTGGGTGACACAGATGTTTATTTCCTGTTTGTTTAGCTTTTCTACTATGCCTGAGTGGGATATTGTATCAAAAGTTTTGCCCAGGTAGAGGTATATGTTGTGTACCATTTTGCCTTCATCCATTGCTTTAGTGAAGTTTTCAAAAAAAAAAAAAAAAAAAAAACACCAGGTTCATTAAGCATGACCTGTCTTTGATGAATCCATACTGAGATGGGTCCAGTGTTTGGAGATTCCTATGTCCTGACTCATTAATTCCATAATAGGTATTTCCATGGCTTTGCATATGAGGCTTTTCAGATTTAGAGGTCTGTAATTGCCTGGGTCTGTGGAAGGTCCTCACTTAAGCAAGGGAATGAATGTAGCTGTTCTCCATTCACTTCATAAAAAACCTGTACGGAGGCTGAGATTGAACAGTATTGTTAGGGATGTGGATAAATTGTGCTTCATCCTATTTAGGATGCATCCAGGGATATTGTCAGAGCCCACTGATGCAGTATTTTAGCATTTGATAGCACTTTTCCGATATGGCTTTGTGTGATAGCTGGAGATGAGCCAGTTTCAGGTGTATCTTGAGGGAGAGATGGAGGGGAGAGCGGGTAAAGTTAGAGCTAAATTTAGCATCCAGTAGGTTAGCTATATCTTCAGCATCGGTGTAGATAGCATTGTCAAAATTCAGCACATTCTGTATTGTACTTTTGAGATTACAAACATAATGTGACTGCTTTTCGGTTGGGTAGCTACTTTAATTTCAAACTTCGGTTTGCTGGATTTTATTAAGGTCCTGAGTTGTTTGTTGATTTCAGTGACAAGGGCTCTTGTAACATTTTGGGAATTACTCTTCTTACTTTTAGTCAAAATGATTTTCCTTTCATTATAAAACTTGTTGATATTATTGATATTGATATTGATATTGATATAGATATTGGCCTCATCCAATCTGTGGTTCAGTCTCTGTCCCAGTTACCTATTATTGATATTGGCCTCATCCAATCTATAGTTCAGTCTCTGTCCCTGTTACCTATTATTGGTATTGATATTGATATTGACATTGATATTGGCCTCATCCAATCTATGGTTCACTCTCTGTCCCTGTTCCCTATTATTAGCATTGATATTGATATTGACATTGATATTGGCCTCATCCAATCTCTGGATCAGTCTCTGTCCATGTTACCTATTATTGGTATGATATTGATATTGACATTGACATTGGCCTCATGTAAACTATACTTCAGTCTCTGTCCCTGTTACCTATTATTGGTATTGATATTGATATTGACATTGACATTGGCCTCATCCAATCTATGGTTCAGTCTCTGTCCCCGTTACCTATTATTGGTATTAATATTGATATTGATATTGATATTGACATAGGCCTCATCCAATCTATGGTTCAGTCTCTGTCCCTGTTACCTATTATTGATATTGATATTGATATTGGTCTCATCCAGTCTGTGGTTCAGTCCCTTTCCCTGATACCTATTATTGGTTTTGATATTGATATTGACAATGATATTGGCCTGATGCAATCTATGGTTCAGTCTCTGTCCCTGTCACATATTGATATTGGTATTGACATTGATATATTTATTTATTTAATTATTTATTCCAGTTTGGTGATCGCAGAGGACCACTGGGCTCAAGAGCCCATTTTCAGTGGAGGCCCGGGGAGAAAAGCTCCACATAACAAGTTACATAAAGTTTTATAATTTTCATTTTGGGTAAGCAGCGAAGTTCCTCATAACAACGTACATAACATATAGACATATAGACTATATAACATACAGAAGTATCACATTGTAAGTTACATAAACAAATTGAAATAGCAATAGGAAAAGATATAGGCCTCATCCAATCTATGGTTTAGTCTCTGTCCCTGTTACCTATTATTGGTATTGATATTGATATTGACAATGATAATGTCCTCATCTAATCTATGGTTCAGTCTCTGTCCCTGTTACCTATTATTGGTACTGATATTGACATTGACATTGATATTGGCCTCATCCAATCTATGGTTCAATCTCTGTCCCTGTTACCTATTATTGGTATTGATATTGATATTAACATTGATATTGGCCTCATTCAATCTATGGTTCAGTCTCTGTCCCTGTTACCTATTATTGGTATTGGTATTTATATTGACATTAATATTGGCCTCATCCAATCTATGGTTCAGTCGCTGTCCCTGTGACCTATTATTGGTATTGCTATTGATATTGACATTGGCCTCATCCATTCTGTAGTTCATTCTCTGTCTCTGTTACCTATTATTGATGTTTATATTGATATTGACATTGACATTAATATTGCCTCATCCAATCTATGGTTCAGTTTCTGTCCCTGTTACCTATTATTGGTATTGGCATTGATATTGACATTGATATTGGCATCATCCAATCTATGGTTCAGTCTCTGTTCCTGTCACCTAATATTGGTATTGGTATTAATATTGACATTGATATTGGCCTCATACAATCTAAGGTTCATTCTCTGTCCCTGTTACATATTATTAGCATTGATATTGATATTGACATTGGCCTCATCTATTCTGTGTTTCAGTCTCTGTCCCTGTTATCTATTATTGGTATTGATATTGATATTGACATTGATAGTGGCCTCATCCAATCTATGGTTCAGTCTCTGTCCCTGTTACCTATTATTGATATTGATATTGATATTGACATTGATATTGGCCTCATCCAATCTATGGTTCAGTCCCTGTCCCTGTTACTTATTATTGGTATTGATATTGATAGTGACATTGATATTGGCCTCATCCAAACTATGGTTCAGTCTCTGTCCCTGTTACCTATTATTGGTATTGGCATTGATATTGACATTAATATTGGCCTCATCCAATCTATGGTTCAGTCTCTGTCCCTGTTACCTATTATTGGTATTGATATTGATATTAACATCAGCCTCATCCAATCTGTGGTTCAGTCTCTGTCCCTGTTACCTATTATTGATATTGATATTGATATTGACATTAATATTGGCCTCATCCAATATATGGTTCAGTCTTTGTCCTTATTTCCTATTATTGGTATTGATATTGATATTGACATTGATGTTGGTCACATCCAATCTATGGTTCAGTCTCTGTCCCTCTTACCTATTATTGGTATTGATATTGATATTGACATTGATATTGGCCTCATCCAATCGATAGTTCAGTCCCTGTCCCTGTTACCTATTATTGGTAAAAATATTGATATTGACATTGACATTGGCCTCATCCAATCTATGGTGCAGTCTCTGTCCCTGTTACCTATTACTGGAATTGGTATTGATATTGACATTGATATTGGCCTCATTCAATCTATAGTTCAGTCTCTGTCCCACATATTATTGGTATTGATATTGATATTGACATAAGCCTCATCCAGTCTGTGGTTCAGTCTCTGTCCCTGTTGCCTATTATTGGTATTGATATTGATATTGGCCTCATCCAATCTATGGTTCAATCTCTGTCCCTGTTACCTATTATTGGTATTGATATTGATATTGAAATTGATATTGGCCTCATCCAATCTATGGTTCAGTCTCTCGCCCTGTTACCTATTATTGGTATTGATATTGATATTGGCCTCATCCAATCTATAGTTCAGGCTCTGTCCTTGTTACCTATTATTGGTATTGGTATTGATATTGACATTGATACTGGCCTCATCCAATCTATGGTTCAGTCTCTGTCCCTGTTACCTATTATTGGTATTGTTAAAGATATTAGTCTCATCTAATCTATGGTTCAGTCTCTGTCCCTGTTACCTATTATTGGCATTGATATTGATATTGACATTGATAATTGCCTCATCCAATCTATGGTTCAGTCTCTGTCCCTGTTACCTATTATTGGTATTGATATTGATATTGACATTGATATTGGCCTCATCCAATCTATGGTTCAGTCTCTGTCCCTGTTACCTATTATTGGTATTGATATTAATATTGACATTGGCCTCATCTAATCTGTGGTTCAGTCTCTGTCCCTGTTAACTATTATTGGTATTGATACTGATATTGATATTGGCCTCATCCAATCTATGGTTCAGGCTCTGTCCCTGTTAACTATTATTGGTATTGATATTGACATTGATATTGGCCTCATCCAATCTATGGTTCAGTCTCTGTCCCTGTTACCTATTATTGGTATTGATATTGACATTGATATTGGCCTCATCCAATCTATGGTTCAGTCTCTGTCCCTGTTATCTATTATTGGAATTGATATTGATATTAACATTGGCTTCATCTAATATGTGGTTCAATCTCTGTCCCTGTAATTTATTATTGGTATTGATACTAATATTGGTATTGGCCTCATCCAATCTATGGTTCAGGCTCTATCCCTGTTAACTATTATTGGTATTGATACTGACATTGATATTGCCCTCATCCAATCTATGGTTCAGTCTATGTCCATGTTACCTTTCATTGGTACTGATATTGATATTGACATTGATATTGAACTAATCCAATCTATGGTTCAGTCTCTGTCCCTTTTACGTATTATTTGTATTGATATTGATATTTACATTGATGTTGGCCTCATCCAATCTATGGTTCAGTCTCTGTCCCTGTTACCTTTTATTGGTATTGATATTGATATTGACATTGGCCTCATCTAATCTGTGGTTCAGTCTCTGTCCCTGTTATGTATTATTGGTATTGATATTGATATTGATACTGATATTGACCTCATCCAATCTATGGTTCAGTCTCTGTCCCTGTTAACTATTATTGGTATTGATATTGACATTGATATTGGACTCATCCAATCTATGGTTCAGTCTCTGTCCCTGTTACCTATTATTGGTACTGATATTGATATTGATATCGACATCGATATTGGACTCATCCAATCTATGGTTCAGTCTCTGTCCCTGTTACCTATTATTGGTATTGATATTGATATTGACTTTGGCCTCATCTAATCTGTGGTTCAGTCTCTGTCCCTGTTACGTATTATTGGTATTTATATTGATATGGATATTGATATTGGCCTCATCCAATCTATGGTTCAGTCTCTGTCCCTGTTAACTATTATTGGTATTGATGCTGACATTGATATTGCCCTCATACAATCTATGGTTCAGTCTCTGTCCCTGTTACCTATTATTGGTACTGATATTGATATTGACATTGATATTGGCCTCATCCAATCTATGGATCAGTCTCTGTCCCTGTTGGTATTGATATTGACATTGACGTTGGCCTCATCCAATCTAGAGTTCAGTCTCTCTCAATGTTACCTATTATTGGTATTGATATTGATATTGACATTGATGTTGGCCTCATCCAATCTATGGTTCAGTCTCCTTCCCTGTTACCTATTACTGGTATTGATACTGATATTGATATAGGCCTCATCCAGTCTATGGTTCAGTCTCTGTCCCTGTTACCTATTATTAATATTGATATTGATATTGACCTCATCCAGTCTGTGGTTCAGTCTCTTTCCCTGTTACCTATTATTGGTATTGATATTGATATTAATATTGACATTGATATTGGCCTCATGCAATCTATGGTTCAGTCTCTGTCCCTGTTACCTATTGATATTGATATTGACAGTGATATATGCCTCATCCAATCTATGGTTCAGTCTCTGTCCCTATTACCTATTATTGGCATTGATATTAATATTGACATTGATATTGTCCTCATCCAATCTATGGTTCAGTCTCTGTCCCTGTTACCTATTATTGGTATTGATATTGACATTGACATTGATAATGGCCTCATCCAAGCTATGGTTCAGTCTCTGTCCCTGTTACCTATTATTGGTATTGATATTGATATTGACATTAATGTTGGCCTCATCCAATCTATGGCTTATTCTTTGTCCCTGTTACCTATTATTGGCATTGATATTGATATTGGCCTCATCCAATCTATGGTTCAGTCTCAGTCCCTGTTACCTATTTTTGATCTTGATATTGATATTGATATTGGCCTCATCCAATCTATGGTTAAGTCTCTGTCACTGTTGCCTATTATTGGCATTGATATTGATATTGATATTGATATTGATATTGACATTGATATTGGCCTCATCCAATCTATGGTTCAGTCTCTGTCCCTGTTACCTAATATTGGTATTGATATTGATATTGGCCTCATCCAATCTATGGTTCAGTCTCAGTCCCTGTTACCTATTATTGGTATTGATATTGACATTGATATTGTCCTCATCCAATCTATGGTTCAGTCTCTATCCCCATTACCTATTATTGGTATTGATATTGATATTGATATTGGCCTCATCCAATTTATGGTTCAGTCTCTGTCCCCGTTAGCTATTATTGGTATTGATTTTGAGATTGGAATTGGCCTCATGCAATCTATGGTTCAGTCTCTGTCCCTGTTAAATTTTGATATTGATATTGACATTGATATAGGCCTCATCCAATCTATGACTCAGTCTCTGTCCCTGTTACCTATTATTGATATTGATATTGACATTGATATTGGCCTCATCCAATCTATGGTTCAGTCTCTGTCCCTGTTACCTATTATTAATATTGATATTGATATTGACCTCATCCAGTCTGTGGTTCAGTCTCTTTCCCTGTTACCTATTATTGGTATTGATATTGATATTAATATTGACATTGATATTGGCCTCATGCAATCTATGGTTCAGTCTCTGTCCCTGTTACCTATTGATATTGATATTGACAGTGATATATGCCTCATCCAATCTATGGTTCAGTCTCTGTCCCTATTACCTATTATTGGCATTGATATTAATATTGACATTGATATTGTCCTCATCCAATCTATGGTTCAGTCTCTGTCCCTGTTACCTATTATTGGTATTGATATTGACATTGATAATGGCCTCATCCAAGCTATGGTTCAGTCTCTGTCCCTGTTACCTATTATTGGTATTGATATTGATATTGGCCGCATCCAATCTATGGTTCAGTCTCTGTCCCTGTTACCTATTATTGATCTTGATATTGATATTGATATTGGCCTCATCCAATCTATGGTTCAGTCTCTGTCCCTGTTACCTAATATTGGTATTGATATTGATATTGGCCTCATCCAATCTATGGTTCAGTCTCAGTCCCTGTTACCTATTATTGGTATTGATATTGACATTGATATTGTCCTCATCCAATCTATGGTTCAGTCTCTATCCCCATTACCTATTATTGGTATTGATATTGATATTGGCCTCATCCAATTTATGGTTCAGTCTCTGTCCCCGTTAGCTATTATTGGTATTGATTTTGACATTGGAAATGGCCTCATGCAATCTATGGTTCAGTCTCTGTCCCTGTTAAATTTTGATATTGATATTGACATTGATATAGGCCTCATCCAATCTATGACTCAGTCTCTGTCCCTGTTACCTATTATTGATATTGATATTGATATTGACATTGATATTGGCCTCATCCAATATATGGTTCAGTCTCTGTCCCTGTTACCTATTATTGGTATTGATATTGATATTGACATTGATGTTGGCCACATCCAATCTATGGTTCAGTCTCTGGCCCTCTTACCTATTATTGGTATTGATATTGATATTGACATTGATAGTAGCCTCATCCAATCTATGGTTCAGTCTCTGTCCCTGTTACCTACTATTGATATTGATATTGATATTGATATTGACATTGATATTGGTCTCATCCAATATATGGTTCAGTCTCTGTCCCACATATTACTGGTATTGATATTGATATTGACATAAGCCTCATCCAGTCTGTGGTTCAGTCTCTGACCCTGTTGCCTATTATTGGTATTGATATTGATATTGGCCTCATCCAATCGATAGTTCAGTCCCTGTCCCTGTTAATTATTATTGGTAAAAATACTGATATTGACATTGACATTGGCCTCATCCAATCTATGGTGCAGTCTCTGTCCCTGTTACCTATTACTGGAATTGGTATTGATATTGACATTGATATTGGCCTCATTCAATCTATAGTTCAGTCTCTGTCCCACATATTACTGGTATTGATATTGATATTGACATAAGCCTCATCCAGTCTGTGGTTCAGTCTCTGACCCTGTTGCCTATTATTGGTATTGATATTGATATTGGCCTCATCCAATCTATGGTTCAATCTCTGTCCCTGTTACCTATTATTGGTATTGATATTGATATTGAAATTGATATTGGCCTCATCCAATCTATGGTTCAGTCTCTCACCCTGTTACCTATTATTGGTATTGATATTGATATTGATATTGGCCTCATCCAATCTATGGTTCAGGCTCTGTCCTTGTTACCTATTATTGGTATTGGTATTGATATTGACATTGATACTGGCCTCATCCAATCTATGGTTCAGTCTCTGTCCCTGTTACCTATTATTGGTATTGTTAAAGATATTAGTCTCATCCAATCTATGGCTCAGTCTCTGTCCCTGTTACCTATTATTGGCATTGATATTGATATTAACATTGATAATTGCCTCATCCAATCTATGGTTTAGTCTCTGTCCCTGTTACCTACTATTTGTATTGATATTTACATTGATGTTGGCCTCATCCAATCTATGGTTCAGTCTCTGTCCCTGTTACCTATTATTGGTATTGATATTGATATTGACATTGATATTGGCCTCATCCAATCTATGGTTCAGTCTCTGTCCCTGTTACCTATTATTGGTATTGATACTGATATTGATATTGGCCTCATCCAATCTATGGTTCAGGCTCTGTCCCTGTTAACTATTATTGGTATTGATATTGACATTGATATTGGCCTCATCCAATCTATGGTTCAGTCTCTGTCCCTGTTACCTATTATTGGTATTGATATTGACATTGATATTGGCCTCATGCAATCTATGGTTCAGTCTCTGTCCCTGTTATCTATTATTGGAATTGATATTGATATTAACATTGGCCTCATCTAATCTGTGGTTCAGTCTCTGTCCCTGTTACGTATTATTGGTATTGATATTGATATTGGCCTCATACAATCTAAGGTTCAGTCTCTGTCCCTGTTACCTATTATTGGTACTGATATTGATATTGACATTGATATTGGACTCATCCAATCTATGGTTCAGTCTCTGTCCCTGTTACCTATTATTTGTATTGATATTGATATTTACATTGATGTTGGCCTCATCCAATCTATGGTTCAGTCTCTGTCCCTGTTACCTTTTATTGGTATTGATATTGATATTGACATTGGCCTCATCTAATCTGTGGTTCAGTCTCTGTCCCTGTTATGTATTATTGGTATTGATATTGATATTGATACTGATATTGACCTCATCCAATCTATGGTTCAGTCTCTGTCCCTGTTAACTATTATTGGTATTGATATTGACATTGATATTGGACTCATCCAATCTATGGTTCAGTCTCTGTCCCTGTTACCTATTATTGGTAATGATATTGATATTGACATTGATATTGGACTCATCCCATCTATGGTTCAGTCTCTGTCCCTGTTACCTATTATTTGTATTGATATTGATATTGACATTGATATTGGCCTCATCCAATCTATGGTTCAGTCTCTGTCCCTGTTACCTATTATTGGTATTGATATTGATATTGACTTTGGCCTCATCTAATCTGTGGTTCAGTCTCTGTCCCTGTTACGTATTATTGGTATTTATATTGATATGGATATTGATATTGGCCTCATCCAATCTATGGTTCAGTCTCTGTCCCTGTTAACTATTATTGGTATTGATGCTGACATTGATATTGCCCTCATCCAATCTATGGTTCAGTCTCTGTCCCTGTTACCTATTATTGGTACTGATATTGATATTGACATTGATATTGGCCTCATCCAATCTATGGATCAGTCTCTGTCCCTGTTACCAATTACTGGTATTGATATTGACATTGACGTTGGCGTCATCCAATCTATAGTTCAGTCTCTGTCAATGCTACCTATTATTGGTATTGATATTGATATTGACATTGATGCTGGCCTCATCCAGTCTATGGTTCAGTCTCCTTCCCTGTTACCTATTACTGGTATTGATACTGATATTGATATAGGCTTCATCCAGTCTATGGTTCAGTCTCTGTCCCTGTTACCTATTATTAATATTGATATTGACCTCATCCAGTCTTTGGTTCAGTCTCTTTCCCTGTTACCTATTATTGGTATTGATATTGATATTAATATTGACATTGATATTGGCCTCAAGCAATCTATGGTTCAGTCTCTGTCCCTGTTACCTATTATTGGTATTTATATTGATATGGATATTGATATTGTCCTCATGCAATCTATGGTTCAGTCTCTGTCCCTGTTAACTATTATTGGTATTGATGCTGACATTGATATTGGCCTCATCCAGTCTATGGATCAGTCTCTGTCCCTGTTACCAATTATTGGTATTGATATTGACATTGACATTGGCCTCATCCAATCTATAGTTCAGTCTATCTCAATGTTACCTATTATTGGTACTGATATTGGTATTGACATTGATGTTGGCCTCATCCAGTCTATGGTTCAGTCTCCTTCCTTGTTACCTATTACTGGTATTGATACTGATATTGATATAGGCCTCATCCAGTCTATGGTTCAGTCTCTGTCCCTGTTACCTATTATTAATATTGATATTGATATTGACCTCATCCAGTCTGTGGTTCAGTCTCTTTCACTGTTATCTATTATTGGTATTGATATTGATATTAATATTGACATTGATATTGGCCTCATGCAATCTATGGTTCAGTCTCTGTCCCTGTTACCTATTGATATTGATATTGACAGTGATATAGGCCTCATCCAATCTATGGTTCAGTTTCTGTCCCTGTTGTCTATTATTGGTATTGATATTGATATTGACATTGATATTGTCCTCATCCAATCTATGGTTCAGTCTCTGTCCCTGTTAAATTTTGATATTGATATTGACATTGATATAGGCCTCATCCATTCTATGACTCAGTCTCTGTCCCTGTTACCTATTATTGGTATTGATATTGACATTGATGTTGGCCACATCCAATATATGGTTCAGTCTCTGGCCCTCTTACCAATTATTGGTATTGATATTGATATTGACATTGATAGTAGCCTCATCCAATCTATGGTTCAGTCTCTGTCCCTGTTACCTATTATTGGTATTGGCATTGATATTGACATTAATATTGGCCTCATCCAATCTATGGTTCAGTCTCTGTCCCTGTTACCTATTATTGGTATTGATATTGCTATTAACATTGGCCTCATCCAATCTGTGGTTCAGTCTCTGTCCCTGTTACCTATTATTGATATTGATACTGATATTGACATTAATATTGGCCTCATCCAATCTATGGTTCAGTCTCTGTCCCTGTTACCTACTATTGATATTGATATTGATATTGACATTGATATTGGCCTCATCTAATCGATAGTTCAGTCCCTGTCCCTGTTACCTATTATTTGTAAAAATATTGATATTGACATTGACATTGGCCTCATCCAATCTATGGTGCAGTCTCTGTCCCTGTTACCTATTACTGGAATTGGTATTGATATTGACATTGATATTGGCCTCATTCAATCTATAGTTCAGTCTCTGTCCCACATATTATTGGTATTGATATTGATATTGACATAAGCCTCATCCAGTCTGTGGTTCAGTCTCTGTCCCTGTTGCCTATTATTGGTATTGATATTGATATTGGCCTCATCCAATCTATGGTTCAATCTCTGTCCCTGTTACCTATTATTGGTATTTATATTGATATTGATATTGGCCTCATCCAATCTATGGTTCAGGTTCTCGCCCTGTTACCTATTATTGGTAGTGATATTGATATTGATATCTTTCTCATCCAATCTATAGTTCAGGCTCTGTCCTTGTTACCTATTATTGGTATTGGTATTGATATTGACATCGATACTGGCCTCATCCATTCTATGGTTCAGTCTCTGTCCCTGTTACCTATTATTGGTATTGATATTGACATTGATAATTGCCTCATTCAATCTATGGTTCAGTCTCTGTCCCTGTTACCTATTATTGGTATTGATATTGATATTGACATTGATATTGGCCTCATTCAATCTATGGTTCAGTCTCTGTCCCTGTTACCTATTATTGGTATTGATATTGATATTGACATTGATATTGGCCTCATCCAATCTATGGTTCAGTCTCTGTCCCTGTTACCTATTATTGGTATTGATATTAACATTGATATTGGCCTCATCCAATCTATGGTTCAGTCTCTGTCCCTGTTAACTATTATTGGTATTGATATTGATATTGACATTGATATTGGCCTCATCCAATCTATGTTTCAGTCTCTGTCCCTGTTACCTATTATTGGTATTGATATTGACATTGATATTGGCCTCATCCAATCTATGGTTCAGTCTCTGTCCCTGTTACCTATTATTGGTATTGATATTGACATTGATATTGGCCTCATCCAATCTATGGTTCAGTCTCTGTCCCTGTTACCTATTATTGGTATTGATATTGATATTGACATTGATATTGGCCTCATCCAATCTATGGTTCAGTCTCTGTCCCTGTTACCTATTATTGGTATTGATATTGATATTGACATTGATATTGGCCTCATCCAATCTATGGTTCAGTCTCTGTCCCTGTTACCTATTATTGGTATTGATATTGACATTGATATTGGCCTCATCCAATCTATGGTTCAGTCTCTGTCCCTGTTACCTATTATTGGTATTGATATTGATATTGACATTGATATTGGCCTCATCCAATCTATGGTTCAGTCTCTGTCCCTGTTACCTATTATTGGCATTGAT
>NC_056733.1:1311952126-1312019626 GCF_019279795.1 Protopterus annectens
GGTTCAGTCTCTGTCCCTGTTACCTATTATTGGTATTGATATTGATATTGATATTGGCCTCATCCAATCTATGGTTCAGTCTCTGTCCCTGTTACCTATTATTGGTATTGATATTGATATTGACATTGATATTGGCCTCATCCAATCTATGGTTCAGTCTCTGTCCCTGTTACCTATTATTGGTATTGATATTGATATTGATATTGGCCTCATCCAATCTATGGTTCAGTCTCTGTCCCTGTTACCTATTATTGGTATTGATATTGATATTGACATTGATATTGGCCTCATCCAATCTATGGTTCAGTCTCTGTCCCTGTTACCTATTATTGGTATTGATATTGACATTGATATTGGCCTCATCCAATCTATGGTTCAGTCTCTGTCCCTGTTACCTATTATTGGTATTGATATTGATATTGACATTGATATTGGCCTCATCCAATCTATGGTTCAGTCTCTGTCCCTGTTACCTATTATTGGTATTGATATTGATATTGATATTGGCCTCATCCAATCTATGGTTCAGTCTCTGTCCCTGTTACCTATTATTGGTATTGATATTGATATTGACATTGATATTGGCCTCATCCAATCTATGGTTCAGTCTCTGTCCCTGTTACCTATTGGTATTGATATTGATATTGACATTGATATTGGCCTCATCCAATCTATGGTTCAGTCTCTGTCCCTGTTACCTATTATTGGTATTGATATTGATATTGACATTGATATTGGCCTCATCCAATCTATGGTTCAGTCTCTGTCCCTGTTACCTATTATTGGTATTGATATTGATATTGACATTGATATTGGCCTCATCCAATCTATGGTTCAGTCTCTGTCCCTGTTACCTATTATTGGTATTGATATTGACATTGATATTGGCCTCATCCAATCTATGGTTCAGTCTCTGTCCCTGTTACCTATTATTGGTATTGATATTGACATTGATATTGGCCTCATCCAATCTATGGTTCAGTCTCTGTCCCTGTTACCTATTATTGGTATTGATATTGATATTGATATTGGCCTCATCCAATCTATGGTTCAGTCTCTGTCCCTGTTACCTATTATTGGTATTGATATTGATATTGACATTGATATTGGCCTCATCCAATCTATGGTTCAGTCTCTGTCCCTGTTACCTATTATTGGTATTGATATTGACATTGATATTGGCCTCATCCAATCTATGGTTCAGTCTCTGTCCCTGTTACCTATTATTGGTATTGATATTGATATTGATATTGATATTGGCCTCATCCAATCTATGGTTCAGTCTCTGTCCCTGTTACCTATTATTGGTATTGATATTGACATTGATATTGGCCTCATCCAATCTATGGTTCAGTCTCTGTCCCTGTTACCTATTATTGGTATTGATATTGATATTGATATTGGCCTCATCCAATCTATGGTTCAGTCTCTGTCCCTGTTACCTATTATTGGTATTGATATTGATATTGATATTGGCCTCATCCAATCTATGGTTCAGTCTCTGTCCCTGTTACCTATTGTTGGTATTGATATTGATATTGATATTGATATTGGCCTCATCCAATCTATGGTTCAGTCTCTGTCCCTGTTACCTATTATTGGTATTGATATTGATATTGACATTGATATTGGCCTCATCCAATCTATGGTTCAGTCTCTGTCCCTGTTACCTATTATTGGTATTGATATTGATATTGACATTGATATTGGCCTCATCCAATCTATGGTTCAGTCTCTGTCCCTGTTACCTATTATTGGTATTGATATTGATATTGATATTGGCCTCATCCAATCTATGGTTCAGTCTCTGTCCCTGTTACCTATTATTGGTATTGATATTGATATTGATATTGGCCTCATCCAATCTATGGTTCAGTCTCTGTCCCTGTTACCTATTATTGGTATTGATATTGATATTGACATTGATATTGGCCTCATCCAATCTATGGTTCAGTCTCTGTCCCTGTTACCTATTATTGGTATTGATATTGATATTGACATTGATATTGGCCTCATCCAATCTATGGTTCAGTCTCTGTCCCTGTTACCTATTATTGGTATTGATATTGATATTGATATTGGCCTCATCCAATCTATGGTTCAGTCTCTGTCCCTGTTACCTATTATTGGTATTGATATTGATATTGACATTGATATTGGCCTCATCCAATCTATGGTTCAGTCTCTGTCCCTGTTACCTATTATTGGTATTGATATTGATATTGACATTGGCCTCATCCATTCTGTGGTTCAGTCTCTGTCCCTGTTACCTATTATTGGTATTGATATTGATATTGACATTGATAGTGGCCTCATCCAATCTATGGTTCAGTCTCTGTCCCTGTTTCCTATTATTAGTTTTGGTATTGATATTGACATTGATATTGGCCTCATCCAATCTATGGTTCAGTCTCTGTCCCTGTTACCTATTATTGGTATTGATATTGATATTGATATTGATATTGGCCTCATCCAATCTATGGTTCAGTCTCTGTCCCTGTTACCTATTATTGGTATTGATATTGATATTGACATTGATATTGGCCTCATCCAATCTATGGTTCAGTCTCTGTCCCTGTTACCTATTATTGGTATTGATATTGACATTGATATTGGCCTCATCCAATCTATGGTTCAGTCTCTGTCCCTGTTACCTATTATTGGTATTGATATTGATATTGGCCTCATCCAATCTATGGTTCAGTCTCTGTCCCTGTTACCTATTATTGGTATTGATATTGATATTGACATTGATATTGGCCTCATCCAATCTATGGTTCAGTCTCTGTCCCTGTTACCTATTATTGGTATTGATATTGATATTGATATTGGCCTCATCCAATCTATGGTTCAGTCTCTGTCCCTGTTACCTATTATTGGTATTGATATTGATATTGACATTGATATTGGCCTCATCCAATCTATGGTTCAGTCTCTGTCCCTGTTACCTATTATTGGTATTGATATTGACATTGATATTGGCCTCATCCAATCTATGGTTCAGTCTCTGTCCCTGTTACCTATTATTGGTATTGATATTGATATTGACATTGATATTGGCCTCATCCAATCTATGGTTCAGTCTCTGTCCCTGTTACCTATTATTGGTATTGATATTGATATTGATATTGGCCTCATCCAATCTATGGTTCAGTCTCTGTCCCTGTTACCTATTATTGGTATTGATATTGATATTGACATTGATATTGGCCTCATCCAATCTATGGTTCAGTCTCTGTCCCTGTTACCTATTATTGGTATTGATATTGATATTGACATTGATATTGGCCTCATCCAATCTATGGTTCAGTCTCTGTCCCTGTTACCTATTATTGGTATTGATATTGATATTGATATTGGCCTCATCCAATCTATGGTTCAGTCTCTGTCCCTGTTACCTATTATTGGTATTGATATTGATATTGATATTGATATTGGCCTCATCCAATCTATGGTTCAGTCTCTGTCCCTGTTACCTATTATTGGTATTGATATTGACATTGATATTGGCCTCATCCAATCTATGGTTCAGTCTCTGTCCCTGTTACCTATTATTGGTATTGATATTGATATTGATATTGGCCTCATCCAATCTATGGTTCAGTCTCTGTCCCTGTTACCTATTATTGGTATTGATATTGATATTGATATTGGCCTCATCCAATCTATGGTTCAGTCTCTGTCCCTGTTACCTATTATTGGTATTGATATTGACATTGATATTGGCCTCATCCAATCTATGGTTCAGTCTCTGTCCCTGTTACCTATTATTGGTATTGATATTGATATTGACATTGATATTGGCCTCATCCAATCTATGGTTCAGTCTCTGTCCCTGTTACCTATTATTGGTATTGATATTGATATTGACATTGATATTGGCCTCATCCAATCTATGGTTCAGTCTCTGTCCCTGTTACCTATTATTGGTATTGATATTGATATTGGCCTCATCCAATCTATGGTTCAGTCTCTGTCCCTGTTACCTATTATTGGTATTGATATTGATATTGATATTGGCCTCATCCAATCTATGGTTCAGTCTCTGTCCCTGTTACCTATTATTGATATTGATATTGACATTGATATTGGCCTCATCCAATCTATGGTTCAGTCTCTGTCCCTGTTACCTATTATTGGTATTGATATTGATATTGACATTGATATTGGCCTCATCCAATCTATGGTTCAGTCTCTGTCCCTGTTACCTATTATTGGTATTGATATTGATATTGACATTGATATTGGCCTCATCCAATCTATGGTTCAGTCTCTGTCCCTGTTACCTATTATTGGTATTGATATTGACATTGATATTGGCCTCATCCAATCTATGGTTCAGTCTCTGTCCCTGTTACCTATTATTGGTATTGATATTGATATTGACATTGATATTGGCCTCATCCAATCTATGGTTCAGTCTCTGTCCCTGTTACCTATTATTGGTATTGATATTGATATTGATATTGGCCTCATCCAATCTATGGTTCAGTCTCTGTCCCTGTTACCTATTATTGGTATTGATATTGATATTGACATTGATATTGGCCTCATCCAATCTATGGTTCAGTCTCTGTCCCTGTTACCTATTATTGGTATTGATATTGATATTGACATTGATATTGGCCTCATCCAATCTATGGTTCAGTCTCTGTCCCTGTTACCTATTATTGGTATTGATATTGACATTGATATTGGCCTCATCCAATCTATGGTTCAGTCTCTGTCCCTGTTACCTATTATTGGTATTGATATTGATATTGATATTGGCCTCATCCAATCTATGGTTCAGTCTCTGTCCCTGTTACCTATTATTGGTATTGATATTGATATTGACATTGATATTGGCCTCATCCAATCTATGGTTCAGTCTCTGTCCCTGTTACCTATTATTGGTATTGATATTGATATTGATATTGGCCTCATCCAATCTATGGTTCAGTCTCTGTCCCTGTTACCTATTATTGGTATTGATATTGACATTGATATTGGCCTCATCCAATCTATGGTTCAGTCTCTGTCCCTGTTACCTATTATTGGTATTGATATTGATATTGATATTGGCCTCATCCAATCTATGGTTCAGTCTCTGTCCCTGTTACCTATTATTGATATTGATATTGACATTGATATTGGCCTCATCCAATCTATGGTTCAGTCTCTGTCCCTGTTACCTATTATTGGTATTGATATTGATATTGACATTGATATTGGCCTCATCCAATCTATGGTTCAGTCTCTGTCCCTGTTACCTATTATTGGTATTGATATTGATATTGACATTGATATTGGCCTCATCCAATCTATGGTTCAGTCTCTGTCCCTGTTACCTATTATTGGTATTGATATTGATATTGACATTGATATTGGCCTCATCCAATCTATGGTTCAGTCTCTGTCCCTGTTACCTATTATTGGTATTGATATTGATATTGATATTGATATTGGCCTCATCCAATCTATGGTTCAGTCTCTGTCCCTGTTACCTATTATTGGTATTGATATTGACATTGATATTGGCCTCATCCAATCTATGGTTCAGTCTCTGTCCCTGTTACCTATTATTGGTATTGATATTGATATTGACATTGATATTGGCCTCATCCAATCTATGGTTCAGTCTCTGTCCCTGTTACCTATTATTGGTATTGATATTGATATTGATATTGGCCTCATCCAATCTATGGTTCAGTCTCTGTCCCTGTTACCTATTATTGGTATTGATATTGATATTGACATTGATATTGGCCTCATCCAATCTATGGTTCAGTCTCTGTCCCTGTTACCTATTATTGATATTGATATTGACATTGATATTGGCCTCATCCAATCTATGGTTCAGTCTCTGTCCCTGTTACCTATTATTGGTATTGATATTGATATTGACATTGATATTGGCCTCATCCAATCTATGGTTCAGTCTCTGTCCCTGTTACCTATTATTGGTATTGATATTGATATTGACATTGATATTGGCCTCATCCAATCTATGGTTCAGTCTCTGTCCCTGTTACCTATTATTGGTATTGATATTGATATTGACATTGATATTGGCCTCATCCAATCTATGGTTCAGTCTCTGTCCCTGTTACCTATTATTGGTATTGATATTGATATTGACATTGATATTGGCCTCATCCAATCTATGGTTCAGTCTCTGTCCCTGTTACCTATTATTGGTATTGATATTGATATTGACATTGATATTGGCCTCATCCAATCTATGGTTCAGTCTCTGTCCCTGTTACCTATTATTGGTATTGATATTGATATTGACATTGATATTGGCCTCATCCAATCTATGGTTCAGTCTCTGTCCCTGTTACCTATTATTGGTATTGATATTGATATTGATATTGGCCTCATCCAATCTATGGTTCAGTCTCTGTCCCTGTTACCTATTATTGGTATTGATATTGATATTGATATTGGCCTCATCCAATCTATGGTTCAGTCTCTGTCCCTGTTACCTATTATTGGTATTGATATTGATATTGACATTGATATTGGCCTCATCCAATCTATGGTTCAGTCTCTGTCCCTGTTACCTATTATTGGTATTGATATTGATATTGACATTGATATTGGCCTCATCCAATCTATGGTTCAGTCTCTGTCCCTGTTACCTATTATTGGTATTGATATTGATATTGACATTGATATTGGCCTCATCCAATCTATGGTTCAGTCTCTGTCCCTGTTACCTATTATTGGTATTGATATTGATATTGACATTGATATTGGCCTCATCCAATCTATGGTTCAGTCTCTGTCCCTGTTACCTATTATTGGTATTGATATTGATATTGACATTGATATTGGCCTCATCCAATCTATGGTTCAGTCTCTGTCCCTGTTACCTATTATTGGTATTGATATTGATATTGACATTGATATTGGCCTCATCCAATCTATGGTTCAGTCTCTGTCCCTGTTACCTATTATTGGTATTGATATTGATATTGACATTGATATTGGCCTCATCCAATCTATGGTTCAGTCTCTGTCCCTGTTACCTATTATTGGTATTGATATTGACATTGATATTGGCCTCATCCAATCTATGGTTCAGTCTCTGTCCCTGTTACCTATTATTGGTATTGATATTGATATTGACATTGATATTGGCCTCATCCAATCTATGGTTCAGTCTCTGTCCCTGTTACCTATTATTGGTATTGATATTGATATTGATATTGGCCTCATCCAATCTATGGTTCAGTCTCTGTCCCTGTTACCTATTATTGGTATTGATATTGATATTGACATTGATATTGGCCTCATCCAATCTATGGTTCAGTCTCTGTCCCTGTTACCTATTATTGGTATTGATATTGATATTGATATTGGCCTCATCCAATCTATGGTTCAGTCTCTGTCCCTGTTACCTATTATTGGTATTGATATTGATATTGATATTGATATTGGCCTCATCCAATCTATGGTTCAGTCTCTGTCCCTGTTACCTATTATTGGTATTGATATTGACATTGATATTGGCCTCATCCAATCTATGGTTCAGTCTCTGTCCCTGTTACCTATTATTGGTATTGATATTGATATTGATATTGGCCTCATCCAATCTATGGTTCAGTCTCTGTCCCTGTTACCTATTATTGGTATTGATATTGATATTGACATTGATATTGGCCTCATCCAATCTATGGTTCAGTCTCTGTCCCTGTTACCTATTATTGGTATTGATATTGATATTGATATTGGCCTCATCCAATCTATGGTTCAGTCTCTGTCCCTGTTACCTATTATTGGTATTGATATTGATATTGACATTGATATTGGCCTCATCCAATCTATGGTTCAGTCTCTGTCCCTGTTACCTATTATTGGTATTGATATTGATATTGATATTGACATTGATATTGGCCTCATCCAATCTATGGTTCAGTCTCTGTCCCTGTTACCTATTATTGGTATTGATATTGATATTGACATTGATATTGGCCTCATCCAATCTATGGTTCAGTCTCTGTCCCTGTTACCTATTATTGGTATTGATATTGATATTGACATTGATATTGGCCTCATCCAATCTATGGTTCAGTCTCTGTCCCTGTTACCTATTATTGGTATTGATATTGATATTGATATTGATATTGGCCTCATCCAATCTATGGTTCAGTCTCTGTCCCTGTTACCTATTATTGGTATTGATATTGATATTGATATTGGCCTCATCCAATCTATGGTTCAGTCTCTGTCCCTGTTACCTATTATTGGTATTGATATTGATATTGATATTGGCCTCATCCAATCTATGGTTCAGTCTCTGTCCCTGTTACCTATTATTGGTATTGATATTGATATTGACATTGATATTGGCCTCATCCAATCTATGGTTCAGTCTCTGTCCCTGTTACCTATTATTGGTATTGATATTGATATTGATATTGGCCTCATCCAATCTATGGTTCAGTCTCTGTCCCTGTTACCTATTATTGGTATTGATATTGATATTGACATTGATATTGGCCTCATCCAATCTATGGTTCAGTCTCTGTCCCTGTTACCTATTATTGGTATTGATATTGATATTGACATTGATATTGGCCTCATCCAATCTATGGTTCAGTCTCTGTCCCTGTTACCTATTATTGGTATTGATATTGATATTGACATTGATATTGGCCTCATCCAATCTATGGTTCAGTCTCTGTCCCTGTTACCTATTATTGGTATTGATATTGATATTGACATTGATATTGGCCTCATCCAATCTATGGTTCAGTCTCTGTCCCTGTTACCTATTATTGGTATTGATATTGATATTGACATTGATATTGGCCTCATCCAATCTATGGTTCAGTCTCTGTCCCTGTTACCTATTATTGGTATTGATATTGATATTGACATTGATATTGGCCTCATCCAATCTATGGTTCAGTCTCTGTCCCTGTTACCTATTATTGGTATTGATATTGATATTGACATTGATATTGGCCTCATCCAATCTATGGTTCAGTCTCTGTCCCTGTTACCTATTATTGGTATTGATATTGACATTGATATTGGCCTCATCCAATCTATGGTTCAGTCTCTGTCCCTGTTACCTATTATTGGTATTGATATTGATATTGATATTGGCCTCATCCAATCTATGGTTCAGTCTCTGTCCCTGTTACCTATTATTGGTATTGATATTGATATTGACATTGATATTGGCCTCATCCAATCTATGGTTCAGTCTCTGTCCCTGTTACCTATTATTGGTATTGATATTGACATTGATATTGGCCTCATCCAATCTATGGTTCAGTCTCTGTCCCTGTTACCTATTATTGGTATTGATATTGATATTGACATTGATATTGGCCTCATCCAATCTATGGTTCAGTCTCTGTCCCTGTTACCTATTATTGGTATTGATATTGATATTGATATTGGCCTCATCCAATCTATGGTTCAGTCTCTGTCCCTGTTACCTATTATTGGTATTGATATTGATATTGACATTGATATTGGCCTCATCCAATCTATGGTTCAGTCTCTGTCCCTGTTACCTATTATTGGTATTGATATTGATATTGACATTGATATTGGCCTCATCCAATCTATGGTTCAGTCTCTGTCCCTGTTACCTATTATTGGTATTGATATTGATATTGACATTGGCCTCATCCAATCTGTGGTTCAGTCTCTGTCCCTGTTACCTATTATTGGTATTGATATTGATATTGATATTGGCCTCATCCAATCTATGGTTCAGTCTCTGTCCCTGTTACCTATTATTGGTATTGATATTGACATTGATATTGGCCTCATCCAATCTATGGTTCAGTCTCTGTCCCTGTTACCTATTATTGGTATTGATATTGATATTGATATTGGCCTCATCCAATCTATGGTTCAGTCTCTGTCCCTGTTACCTATTATTGGTATTGATATTGATATTGATATTGGCCTCATCCAATCTATGGTTCAGTCTCTGTCCCTGTTAACTATTATTGGTATTGATATTGACATTGATATTGGCCTCATCCAATCTATGGTTCAGTCTCTGTCCCTGTTACCTATTATTGGTATTGATATTGATATTGACATTGATATTGGCCTCATCCAATCTATGGTTCAGTCTCTGTCCCTGTTACCTATTATTGATATTGATATTGATATTGATATTGGCCTCATCCAATCTATGGTTCAGTCTCTGTCCCTGTTACCTATTATTGGTATTGATATTGATATTGATATTGGCCTCATCCAATCTATGGTTCAGTCTCTGTCCCTGTTACCTATTATTGGTATTGATATTGATATTGACATTGATATTGGCCTCATCCAATCTATGGTTCAGTCTCTGTCCCTGTTACCTATTATTGGTATTGATATTGATATTGGCCTCATCCAATCTATGGTTCAGTCTCTGTCCCTGTTACCTATTATTGGTATTGATATTGATATTGACATTGATATTGGCCTCATCCAATCTATGGTTCAGTCTCTGTCCCTGTTACCTATTATTGGTATTGATATTGATATTGACATTGATATTGGCCTCATCCAATCTATGGTTCAGTCTCTGTCCCTGTTACCTATTATTGGTATTGATATTGATATTGACATTGATATTGGCCTCATCCAATCTATGGTTCAGTCTCTGTCCCTGTTACCTATTATTGGTATTGATATTGATATTGACATTGATATTGGCCTCATCCAATCTATGGTTCAGTCTCTGTCCCTGTTACCTATTATTGGTATTGATATTGATATTGATATTGGCCTCATCCAATCTATGGTTCAGTCTCTGTCCCTGTTACCTATTATTGGTATTGATATTGATATTGACATTGATATTGGCCTCATCCAATCTATGGTTCAGTCTCTGTCCCTGTTACCTATTATTGGTATTGATATTGATATTGACATTGATATTGGCCTCATCCAATCTATGGTTCAGTCTCTGTCCCTGTTACCTATTATTGGTATTGATATTGATATTGATATTGGCCTCATCCAATCTATGGTTCAGTCTCTGTCCCTGTTACCTATTATTGGTATTGATATTGATATTGATATTGGCCTCATCCAATCTATGGTTCAGTCTCTGTCCCTGTTACCTATTATTGGTATTGATATTGATATTGACATTGATATTGGCCTCATCCAATCTATGGTTCAGTCTCTGTCCCTGTTACCTATTATTGGTATTGATATTGACATTGATATTGGCCTCATCCAATCTATGGTTCAGTCTCTGTCCCTGTTACCTATTATTGGTATTGATATTGATATTGACATTGATATTGGCCTCATCCAATCTATGGTTCAGTCTCTGTCCCTGTTACCTATTATTGGTATTGATATTGATATTGATATTGGCCTCATCCAATCTATGGTTCAGTCTCTGTCCCTGTTACCTATTATTGATATTGATATTGACATTGATATTGGCCTCATCCAATCTATGGTTCAGTCTCTGTCCCTGTTACCTATTATTGGTATTGATATTGATATTGACATTGATATTGGCCTCATCCAATCTATGGTTCAGTCTCTGTCCCTGTTACCTATTATTGGTATTGATATTGATATTGACATTGATATTGGCCTCATCCAATCTATGGTTCAGTCTCTGTCCCTGTTACCTATTATTGGTATTGATATTGATATTGACATTGATATTGGCCTCATCCAATCTATGGTTCAGTCTCTGTCCCTGTTACCTATTATTGGTATTGATATTGATATTGATATTGGCCTCATCCAATCTATGGTTCAGTCTCTGTCCCTGTTACCTATTATTGGTATTGATATTGATATTGATATTGGCCTCATCCAATCTATGGTTCAGTCTCTGTCCCTGTTACCTATTATTGGTATTGATATTGATATTGATATTGATATTGACATTGATATTGGCCTCATCCAATCTATGGTTCAGTCTCTGTCCCTGTTACCTATTATTGGTATTGATATTGATATTGACATTGATATTGGCCTCATCCAATCTATGGTTCAGTCTCTGTCCCTGTTACCTATTATTGGTATTGATATTGATATTGATATTGGCCTCATCCAATCTATGGTTCAGTCTCTGTCCCTGTTACCTATTATTGGTATTGATATTGATATTGACATTGATATTGGCCTCATCCAATCTATGGTTCAGTCTCTGTCCCTGTTACCTATTATTGGTATTGATATTGATATTGACATTGATATTGGCCTCATCCAATCTATGGTTCAGTCTCTGTCCCTGTTACCTATTATTGGTATTGATATTGATATTGACATTGATATTGGCCTCATCCAATCTATGGTTCAGTCTCTGTCCCTGTTACCTATTATTGGTATTGATATTGATATTGACATTGATATTGGCCTCATCCAATCTATGGTTCAGTCTCTGTCCCTGTTACCTATTATTGGTATTGATATTGATATTGACATTGATATTGGCCTCATCCAATCTATGGTTCAGTCTCTGTCCCTGTTACCTATTATTGGTATTGATATTGATATTGACATTGATATTGGCCTCATCCAATCTATGGTTCAGTCTCTGTCCCTGTTACCTATTATTGGTATTGATATTGATATTGACATTGATATTGGCCTCATCCAATCTATGGTTCAGTCTCTGTCCCTGTTACCTATTATTGGTATTGATATTGATATTGACATTGATATTGGCCTCATCCAATCTATGGTTCAGTCTCTGTCCCTGTTACCTATTATTGGTATTGATATTGATATTGACATTGATATTGGCCTCATCCAATCTATGGTTCAGTCTCTGTCCCTGTTACCTATTATTGGTATTGATATTGATATTGATATTGGCCTCATCCAATCTATGGTTCAGTCTCTGTCCCTGTTACCTATTATTGGTATTGATATTGATATTGACATTGATATTGGCCTCATCCAATCTATGGTTCAGTCTCTGTCCCTGTTACCTATTATTGGTATTGATATTGACATTGATATTGGCCTCATCCAATCTATGGTTCAGTCTCTGTCCCTGTTACCTATTATTGGTATTGATATTGATATTGACATTGATATTGGCCTCATCCAATCTATGGTTCAGTCTCTGTCCCTGTTACCTATTATTGGTATTGATATTGATATTGATATTGGCCTCATCCAATCTATGGTTCAGTCTCTGTCCCTGTTACCTATTATTGATATTGATATTGACATTGATATTGGCCTCATCCAATCTATGGTTCAGTCTCTGTCCCTGTTACCTATTATTGGTATTGATATTGATATTGATATTGATATTGGCCTCATCCAATCTATGGTTCAGTCTCTGTCCCTGTTACCTATTATTGGTATTGATATTGACATTGATATTGGCCTCATCCAATCTATGGTTCAGTCTCTGTCCCTGTTACCTATTATTGGTATTGATATTGATATTGACATTGGCCTCATCTAATCTGTGGTTCAGTCTCTGTCCCTGTTACGTATTATTGGTATTGATATTGATATTGATATTGGCCTCATCCAATCTATGGTTCAGTCTCTGTCCCTGTTAACTATTATTGGTATTGATATTGACATTGATATTGGCCTCATCCAATCTATGGTTCAGTCTCTGTCCCTGTTACCTATTATTGGTATTGATATTGATATTGACATTGATATTGGCCTCATCCAATCTATGGTTCAGTCTCTGTCCCTGTTACCTATTATTGGTATTGATATTGATATTGATATTGATATTGGCCTCATCCAATCTATGGTTCAGTCTCTGTCCCTGTTACCTATTATTGGTATTGATATTGATATTGGCCTCATCCAATCTATGGTTCAGTCTCTGTCCCTGTTACCTATTATTGGTATTGATATTGATATTGATATTGGCCTCATCCAATCTATGGTTCAGTCTCTGTCCCTGTTACCTATTATTGGTATTGATATTGATATTGATATTGACATTGATATTGGCCTCATCCAATCTATGGTTCAGTCTCTGTCCCTGTTACCTATTATTGGTATTGATATTGATATTGATATTGGCCTCATCCAATCTATGGTTCAGTCTCTGTCCCTGTTACCTATTATTGGTATTGATATTGATATTGACATTGATATTGGCCTCATCCAATCTATGGTTCAGTCTCTGTCCCTGTTACCTATTATTGGTATTGATATTGACATTGATATTGGCCTCATCCAATCTATGGTTCAGTCTCTGTCCCTGTTACCTATTATTGGTATTGATATTGACATTGATATTGGCCTCATCCAATCTATGGTTCAGTCTCTGTCCCTGTTACCTATTATTGGTATTGATATTGATATTGACATTGATATTGGCCTCATCCAATCTATGGTTCAGTCTCTGTCCCTGTTACCTATTATTGGTATTGATATTGATATTGACATTGATATTGGCCTCATCCAATCTATGGTTCAGTCTCTGTCCCTGTTACCTATTATTGGTATTGATATTGATATTGACATTGATATTGGCCTCATCCAATCTATGGTTCAGTCTCTGTCCCTGTTACCTATTATTGGTATTGATATTGATATTGACATTGATATTGGCCTCATCCAATCTATGGTTCAGTCTCTGTCCCTGTTACCTATTATTGGTATTGATATTGATATTGATATTGGCCTCATCCAATCTATGGTTCAGTCTCTGTCCCTGTTACCTATTATTGGTATTGATATTGATATTGACATTGATATTGGCCTCATCCAATCTATGGTTCAGTCTCTGTCCCTGTTACCTATTATTGGTATTGATATTGATATTGACATTGATATTGGCCTCATCCAATCTATGGTTCAGTCTCTGTCCCTGTTACCTATTATTGGTATTGATATTGATATTGACATTGATATTGGCCTCATCCAATCTATGGTTCAGTCTCTGTCCCTGTTACCTATTATTGGTATTGATATTGATATTGATATTGGCCTCATCCAATCTATGGTTCAGTCTCTGTCCCTGTTACCTATTATTGGTATTGATATTGATATTGACATTGATATTGGCCTCATCCAATCTATGGTTCAGTCTCTGTCCCTGTTACCTATTATTGGTATTGATATTGACATTGATATTGGCCTCATCCAATCTATGGTTCAGTCTCTGTCCCTGTTACCTATTATTGTATTGATATTGATATTGATATTGACATTGATATTGGCCTCATCCAATCTATGGTTCAGTCTCTGTCCCTGTTACCTATTATTGGTATTGATATTGATATTGACATTGATATTGGCCTCATCCAATCTATGGTTCAGTCTCTGTCCCTGTTACCTATTATTGGTATTGATATTGACATTGATATTGGCCTCATCCAATCTATGGTTCAGTCTCTGTCCCTGTTACCTATTATTGGTATTGATATTGATATTGATATTGGCCTCATCCAATCTATGGTTCAGTCTCTGTCCCTGTTACCTATTATTGGTATTGATATTGATATTGACATTGATATTGGCCTCATCCAATCTATGGTTCAGTCTCTGTCCCTGTTACCTATTATTGGTATTGATATTGACATTGATATTGGCCTCATCCAATCTATGGTTCAGTCTCTGTCCCTGTTACCTATTATTGGTATTGATATTGATATTGACATTGGCCTCATCCAATCTGTGGTTCAGTCTCTGTCCCTGTTACCTATTATTGGTATTGATATTGATATTGATATTGATATTGGCCTCATCCAATCTATGGTTCAGTCTCTGTCCCTGTTACCTATTATTGGTATTGATATTGATATTGGCCTCATCCAATCTATGGTTCAGTCTCTGTCCCTGTTACCTATTATTGGTATTGATATTGATATTGATATTGGCCTCATCCAATCTATGGTTCAGTCTCTGTCCCTGTTACCTATTATTGGTATTGATATTGATATTGACATTGATATTGGCCTCATCCAATCTATGGTTCAGTCTCTGTCCCTGTTACCTATTATTGGTATTGATATTGATATTGACATTGGCCTCATCCATTCTGTGGTTCAGTCTCTGTCCCTGTTACCTATTATTGGTATTGATATTGATATTGGCCTCATCCAATCTATGGTTCAGTCTCTGTCCCTGTTACCTATTATTGGTATTGATATTGATATTGACATTGATATTGGCCTCATCCAATCTATGGTTCAGTCTCTGTCCCTGTTACCTATTATTGATATTGATATTGACATTGATATTGGCCTCATCCAATCTATGGTTCAGTCTCTGTCCCTGTTACCTATTATTGGTATTGATATTGATATTGACATTGGCCTCATCCAATCTGTGGTTCAGTCTCTGTCCCTGTTACCTATTATTGGTATTGATATTGATATTGATATTGGCCTCATCCAATCTATGGTTCAGTCTCTGTCCCTGTTACCTATTATTGGTATTGATATTGACATTGATATTGGCCTCATCCAATCTATGGTTCAGTCTCTGTCCCTGTTACCTATTATTGGTATTGATATTGATATTGACATTGATATTGGCCTCATCCAATCTATGGTTCAGTCTCTGTCCCTGTTACCTATTATTGATATTGATATTGACATTGGCCTCATCCAATCTATGGTTCAGTCTCTGTCCCTGTTACCTATTATTGGTATTGATATTGATATTGGCCTCATCCAATCTATGGTTCAGTCTCTGTCCCTGTTACCTATTATTGGTATTGATATTGATATTGGCCTCATCCAATCTATGGTTCAGTCTCTGTCCCTGTTACCTATTATTGGTATTGATATTGATATTGACATTGATATTGGCCTCATCCAATCTATGGTTCAGTCTCTGTCCCTGTTACCTATTATTGGTATTGATATTGATATTGATATTGGCCTCATCCAATCTATGGTTCAGTCTCTGTCCCTGTTACCTATTATTGGTATTGATATTGATATTGACATTGATATTGGCCTCATCCAATCTATGGTTCAGTCTCTGTCCCTGTTACCTATTATTGGTATTGATATTGACATTGATATTGGCCTCATCCAATCTATGGTTCAGTCTCTGTCCCTGTTACCTATTATTGGTATTGATATTGATATTGACATTGATATTGGCCTCATCCAATCTATGGTTCAGTCTCTGTCCCTGTTACCTATTATTGGTATTGATATTGATATTGATATTGGCCTCATCCAATCTATGGTTCAGTCTCTGTCCCTGTTACCTATTATTGGTATTGATATTGATATTGACATTGATATTGGCCTCATCCAATCTATGGTTCAGTCTCTGTCCCTGTTACCTATTATTGATATTGATATTGACATTGATATTGGCCTCATCCAATCTATGGTTCAGTCTCTGTCCCTGTTACCTATTATTGGTATTGATATTGATATTGACATTGATATTGGCCTCATCCAATCTATGGTTCAGTCTCTGTCCCTGTTACCTATTATTGGTATTGATATTGATATTGACATTGGCCTCATCCATTCTGTGGTTCAGTCTCTGTCCCTGTTACCTATTATTGGTATTGATATTGATATTGACATTGATATTGGCCTCATCCAATCTATGGTTCAGTCTCTGTCCCTGTTACCTATTATTGGTATTGATATTGATATTGACATTGATATTGGCCTCATCCAATCTATGGTTCAGTCTCTGTCCCTGTTACCTATTATTGGTATTGATATTGATATTGACATTGGCCTCATCCAATCTGTGGTTCAGTCTCTGTCCCTGTTACCTATTATTGGTATTGATATTGATATTGACATTGATATTGGCCTCATCCAATCTATGGTTCAGTCTCTGTCCCTGTTACCTATTATTGGTATTGATATTGATATTGACATTGATATTGGCCTCATCCAATCTATGGTTCAGTCTCTGTCCCTGTTACCTATTATTGGTATTGATATTGATATTGATATTGGCCTCATCCAATCTATGGTTCAGTCTCTGTCCCTGTTACCTATTATTGGTATTGATATTGATATTGACATTGATATTGGCCTCATCCAATCTATGGTTCAGTCTCTGTCCCTGTTACCTATTATTGGTATTGATATTGATATTGATATTGGCCTCATCCAATCTATGGTTCAGTCTCTGTCCCTGTTACCTATTATTGGTATTGATATTGATATTGACATTGATATTGGCCTCATCCAATCTATGGTTCAGTCTCTGTCCCTGTTACCTATTATTGGTATTGATATTGACATTGATATTGGCCTCATCCAATCTATGGTTCAGTCTCTGTCCCTGTTACCTATTATTGGTATTGATATTGGCCTCATCCAATCTATGGTTCAGTCTCTGTCCCTGTTACCTATTATTGGTATTGATATTGATATTGACATTGATATTGGCCTCATCCAATCTATGGTTCAGTCTCTGTCCCTGTTACCTATTATTGGTATTGATATTGATATTGACATTGATATTGGCCTCATCCAATCTATGGTTCAGTCTCTGTCCCTGTTACCTATTATTGGTATTGATATTGACATTGATATTGGCCTCATCCAATCTATGGTTCAGTCTCTGTCCCTGTTACCTATTATTGGTATTGATATTGATATTGACATTGATATTGGCCTCATCCAATCTATGGTTCAGTCTCTGTCCCTGTTACCTATTATTGGTATTGATATTGATATTGGCCTCATCCAATCTATGGTTCAGTCTCTGTCCCTGTTACCTATTATTGGTATTGATATTGATATTGGCCTCATCCAATCTATGGTTCAGTCTCTGTCCCTGTTACCTATTATTGGTATTGATATTGATATTGGCCTCATCCAATCTATGGTTCAGTCTCTGTCCCTGTTACCTATTATTGGTATTGATATTGATATTGATATTGGCCTCATCCAATCTATGGTTCAGTCTCTGTCCCTGTTACCTATTATTGGTATTGATATTGATATTGGCCTCATCCAATCTATGGTTCAGTCTCTGTCCCTGTTACCTATTATTGGTATTGATATTGATATTGATATTGGCCTCATCCAATCTATGGTTCAGTCTCTGTCCCTGTTACCTATTATTGGTATTGATATTGATATTGGCCTCATCCAATCTATGGTTCAGTCTCTGTCCCTGTTACCTATTATTGGTATTGATATTGATATTGGCCTCATCCAATCTATGGTTCAGTCTCTGTCCCTGTTACCTATTATTGGTATTGATATTGATATTGGCCTCATCCAATCTATGGTTCAGTCTCTGTCCCTGTTACCTATTATTGGTATTGATATTGACATTGATATTGGCCTCATCCAATCTATGGTTCAGTCTCTGTCCCTGTTACCTATTATTGGTATTGATATTGATATTGATATTGGCCTCATCCAATCTATGGTTCAGTCTCTGTCCCTGTTACCTATTATTGGTATTGATATTGATATTGACATTGATGTTGGCCTCATCCAATCTATGGTTCAGTCTCTGTCCCTGTTACCTTATAAACCCATGTTTGTGTACTCAGTGCATTCCTGAGGGACAGTACCAGTTATATTCTTAACTACCAAAGTTTTTATTTTTAAGTTGCACATTATAATGTGGTCACCTGCAATATGATGACCACACTTATTAGCACACTAAAATGGGCCTTATAGTTTGGTGATTATGATGACGATGTAAGTTAGCATCTCTGAACTGCTGCACTAATATGCTGTGACATTACCTTCAAACAGTGCAGTCACACTCATCCCTGACATTTCACAGAGTTGAAGTTCATCTGTATATTATGTTGGTGCATTGCCTCTCAGACGTGCATAGGGCCACCTGTCTGTACTAGTGATACTTCACATAACGCACTGTTGCTGCCCAAAGATGTATGACATTTTGTGCTATTAACATGTAACAATTCACATGGAGGTAACATTTTTCTCTTTGTTTTGACCTGTTTAGTGGACCATGTTATGCATGGCTTCTGCCTGGTTGCAACCATGAAACAAAATCTTACTCTCTGTGCTGCACAGTGATTATCTAGAGCACCTGCTGGCCCATTATGATGGACCCATGTACAAAACTGAAGTCTGGTACCAGTTTTCAAAGGTGGTGAGTGACGTCAGTGGCATTATCTCTCATATTCACATCATTGGAATCGATGTCCCACCCAAAGAGAATACCCACACATTAGAGAACATATTAAGCTGGTCTGATAAATTTCAGCCCCAGGAAACAATCATCATGGGTGATTTTAATACTGACTGGACAACATGTAATTCTCAAAATCCTACTAATCACATTAATCTGTATGGCTTCACCCACCTCATACAAACCTCTTCCAGGATTAATAAATCATTGAAGCAACATTCCATACTCGATTGAATCTTAACAAACAAACCAACCCACTCCCTTCACTCTGGCTGTCTTCCAAACTGCCTCAATGTCCATCTCCCAACATATATAATCAGAAAAAAAATTAACTCAATGAAACAAACGACTTACCAACAAATATGGAACAAAAAGCAATTTAACCCCATTAACTTCACAAATTATCTAAAACACTGCAACTGGCTGCCACTTAAACTTCTTCCCCTGGAAGATGCTGTCATTCACTTTAAGAAAACCTTTATTTCTATCTTAAACACACAAGCTCCCACCGGGACCATAAGACTAAAATCCAACTTTGCCCCATGGCTAAGAAAAGAAACTAGGTCACTGCTTACAGCTAGAGACAAAGCCTGTGATCACTGGCACAAAACCAAATACAATGTTGCTAAACAAAACTACCATGAACTTAGAAACAAAGCAAGGAAGCAAATTAAGCAAAACAAAATAAACTACTATACCAGTATTCAAACCAAACACCAAAATAACTCACTGAAACTCTGGTCAGCAATAAACAACCTACTCCAACCAGGAAAAAATAACACTCACCAACCTACCACTGACAAAAAAGAAGAAAATACTGGAACCCAATTCAATAAATATTTTACCGAAATCATATTATCTCTCTGTAGCAAACAATCACCCACCCCAATATCAACAACTCTTAGTCTAAGAACAGACAATAACTCCTTCTCCATTCAACCTGTCTCAACTGTAACAATAAAAAAGTGTTTAAGAAACTAAAGACCACTACCCTAGCCATAGACAATCTACCAGCAGATTTTCTAAAACTAGCAGCAGAAGCCATAGCCTACCCAGTTTCAATACTTATAAACATCCATATTAGAGCACCACATCCCAACCATTTCGAAAACTTCCCACATAATTCTACTTTACAAAGAAGGCAACTCTAGAGAGCTAGCTAACTGCCATCTAATTGCAATCTTATCTTCTCTATGTAAAATACTAGAGAGAATTGTTCACACACAAATCATGGAATACCTGCAAACAAACAAACAAACTACTGTTCATACACATCATGGCTTCTGTCCACACCACAGTACTAATACTGAAAATGAAAAGCCACAATAAGGCTACTCCCTCCACGTGATAGCTAGCTCCAAGATGGTCCGTTTAGAGGGTATTATATATTCCCTTTCTTGTAGTTGCCGGTATGCAAGCACTACATATGTATCCCAGGTCCTTCCTTAAATAAAAACAATTTTTTAATTCTGTTCAGTTAAAAATGACAAATTGCCTACTTCAAAGTACTGGTTCAAACACTAATAACACTTTCCTCGGAGCAAATTTCTTGTTATAGTAACTTGGCTCAATATGATAAGAAATTACTCATTCATTGGAAGTCACTTCCAGCTAACTTTCTTCCTTGAGTGCAAAACCTACATTTACTGACAACTATATGCTCCGCTTCCTCAGTAGGTACTTCCAAAGTTCTAAGTCAATAAATTGCCTGTATGCAAAAGCACTAGAGCAAGTTGCAAAAAGTTCCTTACTTGGAAGCCAACCTGTAACCTGCTTACAGCCTGTGTGTAAAGTGGGGGGGGGGGGACAAGTCCCAAAGCTCTTCCTTCTTCTAAAGCCAATTGATTATTTTAAGTTGGCTTTAGAACTAGGAATATTTTGGAATCTGCGCCAGAGACTTTGCAAACAGGCAGTTTGCTGATTCCAGTTGGCTTCAGAGGAAGGAAGAATTATTTATCCTGGAATTCGTTTAAGTGCACAGGCAGCACGCCAATTTGAAGTTGGTCTTAGACTTTGGAAATTCATTCTGGTGACCTTAAACATGGGATGCCTATTGGAATCAATTGGCTTTAGAAGAAGGAAGATCTTTAGGACTTGTTTCCCCCCACACTATACACACAGGCTGTAAGCAGGTTACAGGTTGGCTTCCAAGTAAGGAACTTTTTGCAACTTGCTCTAGTGCTTTTGCATACAGGCAATTTATTGACTTAGAACTTTGGAAGTACCTACTGAGGAAGCTGAGCATATAGTTGTCAGTGAATGGAGGTTTTGCACTCAAGGAAGAAACGTAGCTGGAAGTGACTTCCAATGAATGAGTAATTTCTTATCATACTGAGCCAAGTTACTATAACAAGAAATTTGCTCCGAGGAAAGTGTTGTTAGTGTTATTAGTGTTTGAACCAGTACTTTGAAGTAGGCAATTTGTCATTTTTAACTGAACAGAATTAAAAAAATTGTTTTTATTTAAGGAAGGACCTGGGATACATATGTAGTGCTTGCATACCAGCAACTACAAGAAAGGGGATATATAATACCCGCTAAACAGACCATCTTGGAGCTAGCTACCATGTGGAGGGAGTAGCCTTATTGTGGCTTTTCATTTTCATATGGTGAAGGCATACTCCCTAGGCTAGAGCTTGTTCAATTTATCTTTTCATTTTTATATATTTATAATAACAAGCCCTGCACACGGACTTTAAATATGGAAGAGATACAAGTATCTAACATAGAGACAAAGAAAAAAGGCCCTCCTTTGACTTTGATCACCAGTAATCCACTACTATCAATAGACATTACTGATGGAGCAGTGGTGGATAATGGAGAAGCAATAGATGTAGCTTTTGAGAACTTATATAGTGATGTTGAAAACGCAGCATACAAACTAAAAAGATTACAATGGCAACACTTCCATATGGAAGCCTGCCTTCGCCATAATGTCATCCCAAGGGGCTTGAGAGTTAGATGCATGCCTACTTATGGGAACACATACCCAGATTTATTGGCCAGATGGCAACAAATAAACATAGAGACCAGTTTTCAATACATGAAGTTACTCATGCCTCAAGAGCTGGAAATCTCACAGTTTATACAGACCAAGCAAAAATAATTAGAACAGTTGACGCTATCAGATAATGACATAGTCAATCTAGAGAGATTACAGGATAAACTGGATGCCTATGATAATAGGCTCAAAATGATTAAAATAGGTAAACTTAAGAGAGATTTTGATGACTTTGCAGCAGGCCACCTTTTTGAATGGCTCAGGAAAGAAAGACATCAGCTGAAAATAGAAGAGCCTAAAGATTTTCGGAAAAGAGGGCAACAGACTGATGCAGGCAAAACGCGTCAGGTACAAGTAGATATACACGCACCAATCATCAGGGATACTATCAAAGCTGAAGAAGGAGCCAGGAATAGGATGAATAATGGAAGCATATTATTGGGAGACTTAGAAATTATATCTACACCAACAATAGAAGGAAAAGATACCTCACAAAGAGAGAAGAAAGGAAAGGATGCTCCTAAAGGAGAGATAGGAACGGTGCCAAAAAAGGCATGATCCATATACCCATCTTTCAACAGCTTCCTTTTCTGTTACAGAACAAAGAAAGCAGAGCACCCAGATCCCTAAGCAGGGAAAGGAAAAAAAGAAAAGTGACTTAGAAGAACCACATCACTTAAAGAATGATGTTAATTCATTGGTGATTAACATCTCTAAATATAAGCTGACTAAAGAAGAAAATTACCTATTACAGGAAGGACTTAGTTTTATACCCTCATTGAAGTCTGAACTGAGTGAGGTGATCACTGACCTTAAAAGTTTTGGAAGAAATATTACTTTAAAATATATTTTTGATGGTAGAATGAAGATAAAAGAAGACAGTAACAGTGGCATTGTGTACAAGAAACCTAGTACATTTGTACCTATAAATCCATCAGCAGTGGAAATGTTTATAAAATGATGTGAAGAGGAGATAGCACAATTGAAGCAGAGTAATAAAGGCAAACAGTTTCATAATATGACTAGGAAAGAAAAAACAGCCCTGAAGGAATTATAGCAAAATGAAGAAATAATAATTAAGCCAGCAGATAAAGGAGGAGCCCTAGTGGTTATGGATAAAGAACATTACAACAGAAAAATGCTGGAAATGTTGAGTGATACTTCAACTTATAGAAGAATTAGCAAGGCTCAGTTACAAGAGCTAACAAAAAAAGTGAAAGATGATTTATATGACAAGTTGATGTGCAGAGAATTAGATGAAGAACTGTTTGAGTTTTTTGAAGTATCCCACCCTAATGTGCCAGAAAATAAAGGAATACCGAAGGTGCATAAATATCTACTGGATCCACCTCTCAGACCCATAGTATCTGGCAGAGGATGGATCACGGAACCACTTTCAATATATGTGGAGGATGAACTTAAAAAAACTTATGCACAAAGCGAGAACAGTATTGAATGACACGGCGCACCTCTTGGAGAGACTACAAGAAACTATGAAAGATTTGGATAACATCACTGACTTATTATTGGTAACCCTAGATGTTAATTGTCTATTTACATGTATACCCAATGAATATGGGATAGAAGCTGTAAGGCAGTTCTCATGCACCAACAACATGACAATGAAAGTTGATGTTATCTGTGGCCTTTTGGACATTATACTAAGTAGTAATGTGTTCATTTATGACAAAAATATCTATTGGCAAAAATGGGGGGTTGCCATGGGCACCCCATGTGCCAATAGCTATGCAAACATAGTACTAGAACAGTAGGAGTTACAATGGATGAATAGTAAAGATAACATATGGAAAGAGCAAGTACTGTTCTATGGTCGGTTTGTGGATGACATACTATTACTATGGAACAGAGAAGTCCATCAATACCAACAGTTTCTAAGACATCTAACATCTACAATGGACTTTTTGAACTTTGAATCCAAGTACTCCCAGGAAAGTATTGACTTCCTGGATATAAGTATTATCTTTAAAAAGGGAACTGTAGAGATGGCCCTACATAGGAAAGCTACATGGAAGAACCACAGGCTACATAGAATTAGCATGCACCCCATACATATTTTCAATAACATATTTGAAAATCAAGTCATACGCATTTCTAGATTATGTACCAAGGAGGATACATTTCAACAAGAGTTTAACCAATTGGTGGATAACTTAGTAACTAGAGGGTATAGAAAGAATCCGATGGACTTTGAACAAGCGATGGAATTACGAGGAGGCAAAGGAAAACCATATTATCATTACAAACATGTAAAAGGGCAGAAGAATAATGAAACCCAAGAGTCCTTAAGATGTATATTAACTTATGCACCAGATAATAAACAAAGTTATTCAAAAATATTGGCCAGTTTTAACAGTGGATCCTAAAATTAAAAGTATAGTAGGAGAAAAACCCAAATTCACATATAAAAACAAGAAGAACTTGAAAAGTCTACTGTGTAACAATACAACAGAAACAACACAGAGAAGAGTAGTAAAGAAAAAAGGAACTTTCAAATGTGGGGAAGTGTAAGGCATGCAAATATATTAATACGACTAGTGTATTCCAACATCCTATCAAAGTATATTCCTACAAAGGGAATGGAAATTGCAATACAGAGAATGTGATATATATATATATATATATATATATATATATATATATATATATATATATATATATATATATATAGCCAGCTGTGAAGGATGTATGTCGTTTTATGTGGGCAAAACTAAAAGAAAGTTCAAAGAACGTATTTTATGGCATCTAAGAGACATCAACAACAAGATAGAAGTTAATGCTTTGTATCAGCATAGAAAGCATAATCCAGGGCATAGCTTTAAATTTATGATATTAACTCATGTTTCAGTTACAGCACGAGGTGAAGATTTATTCAACAGAACTGAAAAAATAGAAATGGAATGGATTATGAACTTGTGTGCCAGTCAAAGTCCTGGTCTTAACGCAGTAGTCCCCTTAAAACCAGTACTAAAAGAAAGGAGGCTTAGGGCGCGATAATATACTTCTGTCATAAAACCACTAAGAAATAGGACTGAATAACATGACAGTAAAGCTATACAACCAGCTACTAAAGAACATGTGAGAATGGACTCCTCCCAAGAGGACAGAATAACCAGTGACATACTTGCAGGAACTCAGGAAGTTAAACTGATTTGGCAGTGTATACAAAAAGACAGATTGGATACAAGTAGTAAGTGTAACCAACGAATAATGAAGGCAGAGAGTCTTATTTGAATATAATGCCTCATTGGTCAAGTACCTAGAATACACACAGTATAAAAGGAAGAGCAAAGCAGATAAATACAGGATCTGAAGAAGGTTTACAACCGAAAGTGCTTATCCGTTCCTGAGTCTGTTTTTGAACACAAGCAGCATGCTTATTTGAAGTTGGCTTTAGAACTAGGAATATTTTGAAACCTGCTCCAGAGACTTTGCAAACAGGCAGTTTGCAGATTCCAGTTGGTTTCAGAGGAAGGAAGAATTATTTATCCTGGAATTCGTTTAAGTGCACAAGCAGCATGCCGATTTGAAGTTGGTCTTAGACTTTGGAAATTCATTCCAGTGACCTTAAACATGGGATGCCTATTGGAATCAATTGGCTTTAGAAGAAGGAAGAGCTTTGGGACCCCTCCCCACTTTACACACAGGCTGTAAGCAGGTTACAAGTTGCCTTCCAAGTAAGGAACTTTTTGCAACTTGCTCTAGTGCTTTTGCATACAGGCAATTTATTGACTTAGAACTTTGGAAGTACCTACTGAGGAAACGGAGCATATAGTTGTCAGTGAATGGAGGTTTTGCACTCAAGGAAGAAAGGTAGCTGGAAGTGACTTCTAATGAATGAGTAATTTCTGATCATATTGAGCCAAGTTACTATAACAAGAAATTTGCTCCGAGGAAAGTGTTATTAGTGTTTGAACCAGTACTTTGAAGTAGGCAATTTGTCGTTTTTAACTGAACAGAATTAAAAAAATGTTTTTATTTAAGGAAGGACCTGGGATACATATGTAGTGCTTGCATACCAGCAACTACAAGAAAGGGAATATATAATACCCGCTAAACGGACTATCTTGGAGCTAGCTACCATGTGAAGGGAGTAGCCTTATTGTGGCTTTTCATTTTCATATGGTGAAGGCGTACTCCCTAGGCTAGAGCTTGTTCACTTTATCTTTTCACAGTACTAATACTGCCTTATTATTTTTAACCAATACAATAAACCATCATAGAAACAATCATAAATATGTATCCTCTATTTTCTTAGACCTATCTAAAGCCTTTGACATGCCTTCATACAAAAAACTCATAACCACCCTTTCACAGCTAAAATTTTGTCAATCTACTCTTGCTTGGTTCCAAGACTACCTGACTGGACGCCAGCAAGTAGTATGTTGGCAAGGAAATCTATCACCTCTTCTTCCTGTGATCTAGGAATTCCCCAAGGAGCCATACTAGGTCCTCTACATTTCTCATTATTGACAACTTCCATACCTCAGCCCCACATTCCTCTGTTATTTAGTATGTACATGACTCCATGGTAATATGTGCCGTCCTGCCCATACGAGAACTACAGTTTTATATAAGAGTCCTTTCTAGCAGTCAAAACATGGCTAACAAACTCTCACCTTATTCTGAACCCCAATAAAACCAAGATTAGGCTGTTCTACTCCACTAAAACTGCTGCACCACTCCCCTTTTTAAATATTATATCAATAAACAGCACCATCATCACACCCACTGTTCACACTAAGCTACTGGGGGTTGAAATAGATAATAACATGAGATTTGACATCCACATATCCCAAACCATAAAAAGTACACAAAAAACTAAGTACACTCTATAGGAACAAACTCTACCTCACAAAAAACACTAAAGCCAGTATAGCTCAAACCCATTTAATCTGAACTCTACTCTAGATGTCACCTATATTTACCAACCTAAGAAAATCAGAGTTAGCAAAACTAGAGACATGCTGTAGTAAATTTGCTAGATTTGCCATCAAGTCAAACTTCAGGTCGCATCACTATATAGCACTCAAGAAGCTCAACTGGTTAGAGCTTCCTCAACTCTTGCTATGTAACCAAATTACCATGGCCCAGAAAATGCTCTGTCATAAAGAAACCACAACCACCCTGCAAAACCTACTACAGCCATACTCCAGTACTAAAACCCTACAGTCCAGTAACAAAACCCTGATAAAAATTTCCACTGCAAACAATCAGGCTGGTGAATCTCTCTTTTCCAACTATATAGCTAAAAGTTAGAATGCACTACCTCCCAACATAACATCCACATCAAACTCAGCTCAGTTCAAACTACTGCTGAAAATTCCTTTATCGAATAAATGGCTATGTCCATGTACTGTGCCTGATTAAACGGATTTTTCCTAATGTTTTTAACTACTGCTTCTATGCCACTACCGTATTCAAACTAAGGTCTTTTAACAGTGATGAGTAAGAAATGCTAAATGTAAATTAATTTTCTGTCGACTCCTTTATTCCTGTAAATTTCCATTCATGCTTCTTTGAATTCAACTTGATATCATATCATTTTTAACTATGTCTGCATGTAAAACATTGTATACTTGCTACTGTCTAAAACTGTGTATGTTATAAATATTGTATTCCAATCTTTCTTAACCATAAATGTTTTATGTGGAGCTTTTTTCCCTGGGCCTCTGCTGAAAAAGGACCTGTGTCCAGTTGGACCTTCCTGGTTAACAAATGTAAAATAAAATAAATAAATAAATGTGGTACTGCTGGCATAGCTATAGAAACCTGTGGAAGTTCTGCCATGACCTGCTTCACCAGTAGATGTTAGATATTAAGGAACAAGAGAGAGAGAGAGACAGCATTTTATAGTAAGCATCAGATCATGTCACACTTTAACTTCTGTGATTTTTAAATGTTGGAGAAATTGTTGGTATAACTTAGCCATATTTACAGAAAATAAGTTAGCAATGGATTTACAAGTCAGGTTTAGAAGCAGTTAAATAGAAAGATGACCCTTATGGAATTTTCTGTAATTGTGCCAAGGGACTCAGAGGCTAATCACTAAGGTACTGAGCTGCTGTTGGATATATATATATAAATTAGACTTTTGTTTTCAGAGTTACCATCACATTTCAACAGTCCAGGGGCTTCATTGATATTTTGATCATGTCAAGCCCAAGCTAACATGATGGACTGTGTTTGCAATACAAGCAGCCAAGGCACATAGCACAATGAAAACTTCTCCTCAAGCCCACAGCAGAGGCTTGTGGCTACACTGTGGTATGTAGCTGCACAGCCATATCTGCGTACAAAAAGGAATGTGCACAACAAACCATATAATACAAACTGAGTACATGCAAATAGGTCTGTAGTGAAGATGTAATTAACAGAATCAGAAAAGTAAAACAAGAAGCCATGAGCAAGGGAATGCCTAGCAAGAGACAGATGGGGATGGATGATGTCAAGTTCATTAACTGAATCTTGGAAATGTTGAATATTACTTGCAATGTAATATGCATAACAAAACAGTCATGGAAGTGTACATTAAAACATTAAAAATATGAAGGAGAATAAGGCCATTTAAGACATTTTGAATTATACATGCACACAACTCTTAACATTCCAATTCAAGACTAATGGACAAATAGTCAAAATGTGAGGACAAAGGCACAAAATTAGGGACAACTTGTAAATACTGTTATTATACATTGAGAACATGGATAGAATAACAGACGTGGTGGTAGCATGCATTTTCTGAAGGGTATGAAGTCTAAAATCCAAAGATCTGTCATTACTGACTGCAGTCCTCAAGGATATGCCAGATAACAAGAAATATTTAAAGGAACAGCATAACTCTATTAATGCAAAATGTGGACAAGCCATGAAACTCAAGACAGGTGAGATGTATGTACAGGGTAGATTTATGATTTGTCAGTAAACCATTATTGCGATGCAACAACACATACATACCTCACAACAAAGGAGTGTAAGCCATGCACCCATAATATACCACAAAGGTAGATGGGAGAGATGTTTGTCTTGCAGTGTGTCACTGCAACACTGCAGTTCAAATACAAGTACATCCACATTGTAATGTTAATATGAGACACAGCAGATGTCATAATGCAAGGGGTCATAAAAGCCCATACCTGTGAAATGTTTCACATGTGCAGGCTGATTGTAATTAAACAGAGCAATGGACAAACCTCAAACACAGAGCAACCACAGGACATACATTCTGCAAATCCTCTGCAATGCATCACAAATCCTCACAGATATACACAGATCACTTACATAGCTATTAATAACACCTATACCCAAGTAGTCATCACAACAGTGGCAATTGTAAATCCTTTGTTATGAGTTTCAGACATGGATGCCCAGCAATTCACCTTGAGAGATGCCCCACTCATAATTCTTTGTAGTGCATTGAGATTTATCTTCTCCATGTACTACAAATTAATCTAAACTAAGATAAAATAAAAAAGCCCGCAGTGTGTTGTTCCAGCTATGAAAGGTGATAAAGCAGTGAGAAAGTGGTTCATGTCCTTACATTCTCTGTCTAAGGGAAGCAGTTGTAACAAAATTTCTGGGTGAACCTTGACAGAAGACGGAATTTGGAGTTGAAACAAAGCTGTTTCATGTCATACTGCTACTGTTTTCTGGTTGGCACAGTCTGCTTTTAGCGCAGACCCAACCTTAAAAATGCATAGGGGATGCTTAACAATTGTTAGGTGTTGTTAAGGTCAATTCTTGCTCTATAGCAGCACGGAATGGTGATCTAATTTAGTCAGTTTTTTAGAGTAATCATGGTGCACTATGCACTACACATTAATTATGCTAACATAATGCCTGTGTAAAGCACATATGGCAGTGACATGCCCCAGCCCACTGGAGCAGCAGAGAATGCAGCAGTAGCACTGGGAGCAGAGGTGAGTGAATCAATACATGTCTAGAGTATGGAACATTAGATATTAGGCAAAAAATGCACATACCTGTGTTTGAACTCCTGACTTTCTTTAAGGATACGGTCACTTTAATAAAGTATTAGCAAGGCATGCTAATAAGTACTCAGTAAAGAGCTGGCTGCCAAATACCTTTCATGGGTATAGTGTAGGTAGCAGGCAAATAAAATGCACATACCTGCTTCCAAATTTGTCACCTTTGACAATAATAATGGAAGTTCATAGATACAACTATAATAAACCACAACAGGAAGTGTTCAGAAGATTTATGCAGAATGTACACTGCACTAGTTAAATTTGAATAACACAAATGGGGAGTAAAAACCAACAACCGATGTACAATTCAATGTATGATGTCAGTGAGGCATGGAAACTGATAGATGGACATATCAGGCTAACACAGTTTCAAGCTTACATTGCATTAATACCATATGACAGCTAATAGAGTATAACAGGTGAGATAAGCATAAATTTGAACCCTACCTGCCTAAATCGCATTTCCTTGGGTTATGCACTAGTTAATTATGCCACAGCCCTATCTGTACAGCAGTTGTGATAATGTACACATTTGACGGTAATCTGGCAGAATTACAGAAGAATGATGAATGAAATGAACGTTGTGCAGCATACAACAGTAACTGGTGGAGCCCAAGCCTCAGCATACCTTACAGACAATCTTAACATCACATCAGGCTTACAGTAAACTGTGGAAGCTATCATAGTCTACATAATAAATGTCTACAAATGCCTGTATCAGGGTTGTTTTACTCTCCTCATTGACTGTCAGCTTCACAGCACAATGCTCGGGATAGCAATGCATCTGAAAGCAAATTATCAGCAGTTTTGATGAAAGGATGGAAAATGAGAATTACTATTTCCCACCATTGAGTAATCATGCTACTTTGTGCTTATAGTCATGCAAAAGAACACACCAAAGGTGTATTGTTAAACTGAGCATGCTTCCAAGGAAGTGCAGCACTTAGGGCCTCAAAGTCCCCCACCCATCCAAAAGCAATAAGAAGCATTGAGTAAACCAGTCCTGCCTATGACCATTTGCTTTTGTACACACTTATAGAAGGTATGCACTACCAGATTTGAACACCTGTCTACATACATCAACATTCTCAGGATCTGTGCAATAACTATGGATGCCATAGAAGACATAATAGCACAGTTATCATAAAGCACATGGCTGAAGGGATAATATGAGCATTGTCTTTGAATGCAGGAAGTTCAACACTAGGGGGATCAAAACTCATGACCTGTTGAAATGTTACATCTAAGTAGCATTGTACACTTTACACCTGATGAGTAACTCACTCCTGCTTGTTACCAGTTGCTTTTGCACACACTACCATATTCAAACATCTACCTAAGTCAATATTCTCTATACCTGTGAACTAGTTATTGATACTGCAAAATAAGTCATAGCACATGTCACAAAAGGAAATATTGCCAGCCTAGCTATGTGGAATTTTGTAAATAATTATATGTCATTTGGGAATATTAATATGATTTATACAGAGGTGTGACAGAAGGATATACTGCCAGCACAGCTATCTGGAATTTTGTAAATAGTTACATGCCATTTGTGAATATCAGCAGGATGCAATTGCTTGTGTTACCACTATATTAGAACTGTATGTCATATTGTATAGATGTGTACTGAAGAGATATTTTTATACATTACTGTAATTGTTTAGATGTATGTATTTTAACAGCAGATGAACTTGCAAAACTTAAAAATAGTTGAGATTGAAGTACTTTATTGCTGAGCCATAAACAAGAGATGTTATCTTTCAGTTTCAGTGCAGCAAGGAGATTGGGTGCCTAAAACTAGGGAGCCTTCTGCATTGTTTTGTAAGTGTGTTATTTCTTGCAGCAGTTGCAAACATCTGAATATTATGTATTTTGATAGGGAGATGCTAAATGCTAGCAGTTTCTAGCAATGGTTGCTTTTGAGCCTGGGAACTGATGTCAGGTGACAAAAAGTGATGTCATGCTGCAAGTATCCCAGCAGTAATATTTGATATTAATCCCAGCAGTAATATTAAATATTAATTTAAGAACTTTCAGTGAGTGACTGTTCATTTTGTATTTTGTCTTTGACCTACCAGCATCATCTGGAAACATCCACTCACCACATCTGTACTTGCCTTGCTGTAATAGTAAGTTTCTAGGGCACAGTGATTTATTTTAGATATAGTTAGGAATATAGCTTAGATTAATGTAGAGGCTTTTCCTTATTTGAGACTGTCCTGCAATGTTGTTTTAAATATTTTCTGTGATTTTTGAACCCTGAAGTCACTGTAAATACATATTTAGTATTGTCTTGTTCTTTTATTATTTATAATTAAATGTATTTAAACTTTTCAATTGTGGCTGGTCTGTCTAAAGATATTTAAGCTCTTAGAATACTTAAATATCTATTTGGTGACACTGTGGGCCACTCCTAATAGCCTTGCTCTTAGTCAAACTACCATTTGGATTAATAATAATATTACACAGTAGGAATGACCACCCTTTGCTAAGGGCCTTAAAGTAGCTGATAAGTAGCGCCTGGTGGCTGTAGAAACTGCCTTATAGTTGGAGCAGAAGGGGGCATAGCTAGTAAACCTGTGCCAGACTTTCCCAGGTGTGTGTGTGTGTGTGTGTGTGTGTGTGTGTGTGTGTGTGTGTATAAACCAAACCTCAAAGTGTATGTGTGTGTCAGCTACTTGGGCAGGGACATGTAGCACTGTTTGGATGGAAAAGATGATGGGGGTCTTAGTTTGGCCACTCAGCTGAGATGTTAATCCTATAGCTATGCCAGTGGGAAGTGTTATTGGGGATCTGGAGAAAGAGGGAGAAACCAGCCCCAGACTGACTGCGGTCTCTGTGTGAAATCTATGGAAAATTGCACTTTACTGTGTGTACATGTCATCCTCCCTGTGTGTACGTCCCCCACTGTTGCCATTGGTGAGAATTGAGGCTCCTTGATTACTAGGCCAGTGATGGGGCATCACAGCACAATTGTCAGAAAGCACACAGCTGAAGGAATAACATGAACATTGTGTATGAATGCATATAGCTTCCCTTAAAAGGGAGTTCAAAACATGGAGGATCCACACTCTTCACCTGTGTGAATGTCACCACTAAGTAGAATTGTACACTTCACATCTGTTGAACAAGCCACTTCTGCCTGTTATTAGTTGCTTTTGTCCACACTCATACAAGGTACATACTGCCAGATTTGTACGCCTGTCTATCCAAGGCAACACTCTATAGATATATGCACTAGCTAATGACACCATAGAAGAAGTGAAAGCATGGCTGTCAGAAAGGACACAGCTGAAGGCAGCAGGACATGTATGGAAGAATGAGCAATATGCTTCCTGAAAAAGACAATGGCAAAATATAGATCAGAATCTGCAATATAATGCATTGATAATTTCATTACCACATCAGGAGTACATTAAACAACAAAGTCTATAATACACTAATGCCTGCCTCCTCATAATGATATCATTGTAGTTTTCTGTCACACAGCAAAGCTAAACATATTAGTGCAAAGAAAAGCATGTATATAGTGCTGAAGGCAAATTCGGATTCATTTTTGCCATAGAACATGAAATATCAGTAACTGTTACTTCAGTTTGATTACTGGTACTGCTCAATGCCAAGCAGCTAAGCATCATACAATGGTGAAAGTAGAAAGTGTAATTTGCTCTACTAATCAAAGTCCTTTATCCATGACTGTGAAGTCATATATGTGCTACTTCACATGAATTCATAGTTGGGGATGATATACGTGTGTAACAGTAATGCCAAGTGTGCATAACTGGAATGGAAGTCATGATGGACTGACTGATGTCTTCCACAACAATGCTGTTATAGGTGAAGTCACAAAGTTACTTGAACTGTTATGTCACTGAAAAATCACAGGTGATGGAAGTATGCATGATATAAATCATCAGGGAGATGACAATGGGATTCAACAGGATGGTGTTGGTTGATAGTGACAGCTGTTACACAATGGAGTGCAACCCATGCATTCCTCAGTGTTATCCTCCAGATCACTGCATTATACATTGTTGCCATTAAGACTTGTGTTTTTGTATGCAACAGTGACAATTTGTTATTAAGTGCATACACTATTTGGGATAATAACAAGGCATATATGCAACTGATATTAACATTGCACTCACTGATATGTGTCTTTAAATGTGCTTGTAATTGTACAAGTTCAGTGGCGTACACTGTGGCACTGGGAAGGATAATATGAGACAGTCCCACCCTCAGTTCCATAAAGCAGTGGACTGATTATATTGGAATAACCTCCTCATATCAGGTATACAATAAGCCAATAAAGCATATTACAAGTAATGGAGACCAATGGCATTACTATCATCCTGCCAGAAAAATTGAACCACAATGCTGCCAAGCTCAGTTGTGCAACTGATGGCAAAGTATTAGAGCATGCATAATTATTTTTTGAGTTTTTTTTCCATAGGAATATCTATCCCCTTCTTAACAATGTAAGAATTTATATATACAAAGAATTGAAAGAAATTTGGAGACTCGCATCATAAATGATGTGTGACAACAACTTGATAATGTTGTGTGACCAATTTACGTATTGGGGCATCCTTTTATTTTGCAGAACAGGCACTTTTTTTTAAAGAGAGAGTGAAACATTGAAAAAGGTAGTTAGGAATAATAGGGTAGATACGTAGGGTAGGTTAGGTAGTGGGAGAAGACCTACAGGGCATGCATGACAGACAGGGATGGTGATAGACACAAGACAGAGGGGAGTATCATGAGGGTTAGGTATGCATTTTTTGAGGTATATCCCTATCTGTCATGGACAGTGGGAATTTAGTCACCATTCAGAACTATCACTACAGCATCCCATCATAGATGCTTGGGGCAGTGTTGGATGGGGGGAGGTTACTTCAGATGACTGAGTTTTCAAAATGTTGAATTTCATGTGGTTGAGACCATATGATCGACATTCTAAAAAGTTGAATTGTTTGAACTGAGATCAATGTACAGTGGGGATCAGGGAATTTACCTTTTTCCCCACTGTAGTGTGACCTCAGAGTTAATATATATAATTAGCAAGGAGTGTGGGAGTATAGGGTGTCTTGCCCGCTCTGTAAAAACACTGTTTCTGGTGTTACTTCATTTTTTAGCTTTTCAAAATGTTGATCATATGGTCCCTCCCATTGAATTTCGACATTTTGAAAAGTCGGTAATGTGAACTGGATCCCCCAGGTGGTACAGCGATTTTGCAATTCACTGCATGATTCTCTCCATACAGCTTATGGCACTGAGGCCTTCTCCATAATCTACTTCACAAGTCATGCAGCTCCTGCCAGCTGACATAATCGCCACCTCCACTGGTACCTCCACTGGCACTACTCCCAGTGGGTACCAGTGTGTCAGCACATGGGGCAACACTACATGGTAGTGCAGTTATTACAAGAGATGGTGAGGCAACAGTAGCAGGTTATAACTCAGAAGTGATGAGTGTCTCTGTTGCTGATGGTGGTACAGCCAAAGCCATGCATGGAGGGATGGTGGTCCAATCCTCCATGGCTAGTCAAACTGTCTTTGCTGATGCTCGTGCAATAAGAGATAAAAAATAACAAAAATATTAGAAAGGCAGTTGAGAAAGAGGGTGGGTGAAAAGGCATAAAAAATTGTACATATTTATTTATTGTTAATTTCCCCAGCATTACAAAATTCTACATACATTGTTAAAATTATTTACATCCAGATATAAACATGTGGGACCATAAATTACTTTTACAGTAATACTATGATATCCCTGGCACTCACATTTAACAAACATTCTACAAAAACTGTAAATTTACCATTGGCTTATGGATATGCGTTGATTAACTGTGTATTTGGCTTCATTACATGTTATTCTAAAAGGTATGACTACAGATTGTCAGCACTACAATTTAATTTTCTTCTGTTTGAGATTGAACCCACATCCATCAGACTTTAGCTAATAACTGACTACTTCAAACCTACATGAGCTAATCATCCAGTTAAGTAGAGTTTGAAAGGTAGAATATGCATACTCATGTATTTTATTGAATACAACTTGTGGTCTGATGCCACATACTTAATAACCTATTGGTAAAATCAGTGCTAGTCTGACATGACAATGAGTAAGACCTGAATCCATGCCTAACCCATATCTCTCTGAAGAGATGCAGTCTCTACTAATGCACATCCCAGTTTCCTTCAATCTCTGCAGAGGCTACACATAAGAAAGCACAATAATGAAGAATTGTGTGCATTGCCCTGTAATGGAAGTGTGTTGCGTGGTGATGGGGGAGATATACTTACAGAACTGAGGTGGTGAGTGGTTCCTATAATATTACTCCCATTGGCAAAGGAGGTAATGTTTTTCACAGTTTTATGTCACTAAAATGGTGATGACACTGTTTATCCATGTGTGGGATACCAGTAACATGGATGACAGCTTTGGCCAAACTATTGCAAGACTCAGCCTTGTACTGAGATCCAGCATAGCCCCCCCCCCACAGTAGCCTGTGAATGTAATTGTTTACAAGGAGGTGTACAAATATCCAAGAACCCTCCTCATACCACCTGTGTGGTCTAAGTGGCGCACTACCCCCATGATCTACCTTCGCCATCAATTGCCATTGTCTTTCCTTCAAAGATCTCAGGAAAAATGGCAAGGAATTGGTGGTCAAATCAGATTGTGCATACTCCATCCTGTACGCAACAGTTACACCTGTGGAGAACTGCATTTGCACAAGAAATGGCAGAGAAATGGCCTGGCCAATAAATACTGTATATATATTATTTACAAACTGTCCATTTTAAGTGAGAAATGTGGCAGTAACACTTGGCCACGTGTGCTGATCAGTAAATATATATACTCCACAGTGACTCCAGCTCATGCTGGGTACTGGTAGTTTATCAGATACACTTCAAGTGACATTTTCCTACTTCAGGGCATGATGCACTCAAGGATGGTTTATAACATTCATAAGGTTAATAGTCCTACACACAAATATGTAATCACATGAATTATATTTGTCTACCTCTTTATTTTTCTTATGTACATTTTATAATAGTATTACAGGATGAATTGCTGTGACATAAAAATTTAGTTGTGATGGATTACTAATAGCACTTTGGAATCAAACCCATGGAAAAATAAGATGTGCTACTGAACGCTGTGTATTAACTAGTAACTCTGCAGAGGAACTCTATTTAGAAGTGTTTAAGGTGATGATCACAAATGTCTATATGGCTGGTAATATACATATGCATAGCCAACATATTTATGTATATCAAGAATTATACATCATATTTTGTAATAATGTGCATATATCTTCATGTCTAGTCATAAGTGACTCTATAGTCAGGCACACTGATGTTCCACTCACCAGGCTAAACAAGGAGAAAGTTACTGTCAGCTGCCTGTCAGGTGCCAGAATCCACCACATAACGCATGCACTCAGGTCATTCCACAACAAGTACAAATATGACTCTGTCATTGTCCATGTTGGTGTGAATTACCTGAGATGTATCTCCCTGGACTACATGAAAAGAGACATGGAGGAGCTGTCCGATCTTGTAGCCCAGGCAGGTATGACCCTAGCCCTGAGTAGCATCCTGCCATCACCCAGAATGATACCACAGTACAAGGACAAAATGATTGACTTCAACAATTGGCTAAGCTTCTAGTGTAATTCTAAGGGGATCCAGTATTGTCTGCCTGGCATGACATGATCAACAAACCATGATGCTTTGCCAGAGATGGCCTGCACCTGTCGCCCTTGGGATTCCGGATACTGGCTAAGGCTCTTGCCACCCCCATAGTGCCTTTTATAGGCAAGATTCAAATGACAAATTCACCACCGTAACAGGTACAAGCAAGCAAAATCTGAGGGTAATGCTACTTAATGCTAGAAGTCTAAACCTCAAAATGCACTCACTCGAGGCACTCCTTAAAATGGAGAACATCGACATCTGTGCAGTGACAGAGACCTGGTTCAAGGCTCCAGAGAGCACGCTTGCATTACCAGGCTATAATTTATACCACACCTTTTGGCCACCTAACCTGGACTGAAGCACTAAAGGTGGAGGCGTGTCCATATTCATTAAGGATATCCACACCTTCAGGCTAGTTTCTCAGCATAATGCATCCGAGATTATCCAAGTGCAACTAACTCTGGGCAAGACCACAATCCAAATTGTAGCTTGCTACAGATCCCCCACCATGCCTCAGGATTCCCACTCCTCATTTCTTGATACACTGGAAAATATTAGGGTACAACCTAACACCCTAATAATGGGTGATTTCAACTACCCTACCATTAACTGGGAAAACTACTCATGTACCAACTCTTGTGCTCAACATTTTCTGGAATTCATAAATTCCAACACCTTGGATCAACTTATCCACACCCCTACCTGGTCATTGCCAACATGGGCAACCGGTGTTCCACACCAGAGGTCAATTCCTTATTGGTCAGATCCAATCACAAGCAAATCACCCTAGACATCCACATCCCACCCCCACCCCATATTAAGGAAACCACCGTAAAAATTTTCTCCAAAGCCAACTTCACGCTTCTTAAGACAGAAGTGGCAAACTTCACGACACCCATGCTGACAAACAATAGAAGTACGACTGCTGAATCCTATACAATTGCACTTTATAAGCACTTACATGCAATCCCTAAAAGAACCAAGATGCTATCCTTCAAAAAAAGGAAGCCAATCTGGTGTTCCCCTGCCATAAACAAACTCTACAACAGAAGAAAGAAACTGTTGCAAAAAAGAGTAAAATCTCATGATTGGAGGAACTCCATGGTCAGCCTCAGTAAGAAGCTGAGATCCCTCATGAAATCTTCCCAAGCTAGTTACAAAAACAAAATCACCACTGATTCTAAAGACAACCACAAAGCATTCTATAGCTATGTCAAGAATCTCAATGGCAACACTCAGATCTGCTCTGAATTACAGCACAATGGCACTAAATATGCAGAACCAACTGATATTGCCAACATCCTGGCATATAGGTTCAGTGCTAACTTTACCCATCTCTCATCCCCTAAAGGGCCCATCTCTATACTGGAAGAATTCATAGTTCCTGTAATCACGGCTGCATAGGTAAAAAACACACTCTCCAAAGCCAGGAACACAGCATCCATGGGACCTGACAACATCCCAGCCTGCATTCTACATGAACTACAGAACGAACTGGCACCCCACCTAAGTACCATGTTCAATCATAGCCTCACCTCTGGCTTTGTGTGCACTGAATGGTGCACAGCAATGGTTATCGCACTCCACAAAGGGAGAGCCACCACGGACCCCAGGAACTACCGCCCCATTAGCCTGATGAGCCTGGTCTGTAAGGCAATGGAACGTATCATCATGGAACTTATAAACAATGACATTGGTAATCTCCAAACTCTGGACCCTACCCAGTTCTGGTTTGTAAAAGGCAGATCATGTCTTTTAAGCCTGATAGACGTCTTTGAAGCGGTCACCAAAGCCGTAGATGAGGGTAAGGTGGTTCACACAGCCTATCTAGATCTCGCCAAGGCTTTCAACACCATCCCCCACTCTGGAATTATAAATAAACTCACTAAACTAGGTATAAATCCCTATGTCACAAGATGGGTTGCCAACTGGATCACTGACAGAACCCACACTGTGAAAGTAGCAGACTCTAAATCCAACTTCAGACCAGTGACAAGTGGAGTACCACAGGGTTCATTCTTAGGTCCCCTCCTGTTTGGTATCTACTTCTCTGAAGTACAGGCTAACACAGAAGGTCTTTGGCTAACAAAGTTCACAGATGACTGCAAACTAGGAGCCATAATCAAAACTCCTAATGATGTGGACATCCTACAAAAAGGCCTCACTGAGACAGATGCCTGGTGTCAAAGCCATGGCCTCAAGCTCAATGCCAAAAAGTGCATTGTCATCCCTTTTGATAAAAACTGTACCCATGAACTACCACATAAGTGGTAGTCTAAACACCGAATGTGTGATAATAGACCTTGGGACACAGGTGGACAGTAGTCTCTCCTTTGATAATCACATCACCACAGTAGTCAGGAAATCCTTCTATGTGGCACACCTCATCACAAAAGGTTTCTCATCCAGGAAAAAGAGGTAATTGTTCCCCTCTACTCATCACTCATTAGACCCATTATAGAGTTCATAGGTTCATAGGTTCATAGGTTCATACTAGGCTATCTGCCCAAGGGCATTTATAAGCCTAGCCCAGAGTTTTGTGGCTTTCGCCACCCCTTAGTTTGAAGGATACTATGCCCATTATTTTGCTGTGCCTCTGTCAAGCAGTGACACTGAGGTAATCCCTGGGGTATATCTGCGATCTCCCATCCATTGGTCAAGGCCAGTGAGTTGCTCTGCCTCACGTGTACCGGGATTTTGTTCCACAGCATAGGGAGTCTTTGAGTGATGAATCTGTCCCTCCAGCACATCCTATTAATGACCGTGTCAAGGTTTAAGTCTCCTGCCCTTGTAGTTCTGAGGGATCTAGATTTTTTGAGGTGAAGCATGTTCATCAATTCTGGGTTGGACATGGCCTTGTATGTCAGGCACAGGTCACCTCTGAGCAGATGGTAAGCGACTGAATAGAGCTGGAGTTCCTTCAGTCGGGCAGCATAAGACATATTTTTGAGACCCTTTATCCTTTTGGTGAGGAACTTTTGGGGCCTTTCCAGTTGCTGCAGGTGTCGGGTCAGATACATTCCGAATGGGGCATTGTACTCAATCATTGGTCTGATGAGTGATGAGTACAGGGGGACGATGACCTCCCTTGATCTAGATGTGAATACCTTCATGATCAGGTGGGCAATGTAGAAGGTCTTCCTAACTACTTTGGCAACGTGAGTGTCAAACGAAAGGTCACTGTCAACCTGGGTCCCCAGATCCCTGATAACCTCTTCTGTGCTCAGTGGATTGCCACCTATATGGTAGCTAGGGGTAACCTTGTTTTTCCTGAAGGGTATGACTATGCATTTTTTGGCGTTTAACTTTAGTCCATGGCTCTGGCACCAGTTATCCATTTTTATGAGACCCTTCTGAAGGATATCTGTGTCAGATGTGTTCTCGACTATTGCACCCAGTTTGCAGTCATCTGCAAATTTTGTCAGCCATAACCCTCCTGTGTTTGCTTGTACTTCTGAAAAGTAGATGCCGAACAAGAGTGGGCCCAGGACTGAGCCCTGTGGGACACCACTTGTGACAGGCTTTGAGTCTGACATGGCGCCAGCAACTCTGACCCTGTGGGTTCTGTCACTTAGCCAGTTTGCTACCCATCTTGTGACGTATGGGTTTACATTTAAGCTGATGAGTTTTTCAATGATACCTGAGTGGGGTATTGTGTCAAAAGCCTTTGCCAGGTCGAAGTAGGCTGTGTGGACTGCCTTTCCCTCATCAATGGCCTTGGTGACTGTTTCGAAAAAGTCAACCAAGTTTAAAAAGCATGATCTGCCCTTGATGAAGCCAAACTGGGTTGGATCCAAAGTCTGCAAGTCCCCTATGTCTTTATTTATGAGTTCCATTATGATCCTCTCCATAGCTTTGCAGATCAGGCTTGTCAAGCTGATGGGACGGTAATTTCCAGGGTCGGTGGAGGCACCGCCTTTGTGAAGTGGGACCACAGTTGCCGTACGCCACTCCTTGGGTACATATCCTGAGGTGAGGCTAAGATTAAACAGCTGTCCTAACTGTGGGTTTAATTCCTCATTGAGTTCATGGAGCACACAACCGGGGACACCATCTGGTCCCATGGATGCTGTGTTTTTTGCCTTGGAGAGAGCAGTTCTCACCTGAGCGTTAGAGATGTTTGGGGGGCTACAATCCTCTGGTATAGATATCTCTCCTTTTGGGGGGGAGTTTGCACTGAACCTGTCAGCCAGTATGTTGGCAATGTCTGTAGGTTCAGTGATTTTTACATCATTTTGAACTAATTCTGAGCATATCTGGGAGTTTCCTCCCAGGTTTCTGACATAGCTAAAGAAGGCCTTATGATTGTCTTTTGAGTCCTTAGCGATTTTTCTCTCAAAATTTGCCTTGGATGATTTTATGAGAGATCGTAGTTTTTTACTTATAATGATCAAAGGTGTCTTACCTTTTCGGGATTTTGCTCTATCTTGTAGTAGCTTCCTCCTTTTGTTGTAGAGCTTGTTTATGGCTGGGATCCACCAGACTGGACGCTTGCCTTTGGTACAAAGAGTCTTTGTTTTGTTTGGGATTGCCTGATCCATGCAGTCCTGTAGGTGCTGGTAGAAGGCATTTGTAAGTGATTCAGCGGCTTGAGTAATGGTTTCCGCGGGCTTGGGGGCCTTAAAAGAGACCACACTAATCTTTAGAAGTGTGAAGTCTGCTTTTGAGAAGTTCTTCACTGTGGTCTTTTTTATCTCAGGTGGGGGCGGGATGTGGACTTCCAGTGAGATTAGTTTATGATCTGATCTCACCAGTGAGGGGTATACTTCTGGTGTTGAACATTGTGACCCCATGTTCGTGATGATGAGATCAAGTATGTTTTCACCTCTCGTGGGGATGGTGACTAGTTGTTCCATGGCATTTGAGTTTATGAACTCTAGGAACCTTTGGGCTAGAGTGTTAGGGCTTGAGTAGTGATCCCAGTCTATATTTGGGTAGTTGAAGTCACCTAGTATGATGGTGTTTGGAGATACATTTATCCCCTCCAGTGTTTTCAGGAAAGTTATGTGAGGTTCCTGAGTTTGAGAGGGTGGCCTGTAACATGCTACAAATTGCAGAGCAGTCTTGCCTATGGTTAATTGCACCTGGATGGTCTCCGATGCATCGTGCGTTGCCACCAACCTTGAGGTGTGGGTGTCCTTGATGAATATGGACACCCCCCCTCCTTTCTTGGTGGTGTCCGGATTTTGGGGCCGGAACGCATGATATGAGGTAAAACCTGATAGTGCCGGGTGCTCTCAGGAGCCTTGAACCAGGTTTCAGTCACAGCACAGACATTGATGTTCTCCATACTGAGAAGGGCCTCGAGTGCGTGCATCTTGAGGTTGAGACTTCTGGCATTGAGCAGCATTACCCTTAGTTTTTTTCCTTTTTTGTGTTCTAGGGTGGTAGGTTTAGAATTTGAGCCTTGCCTAAAAAAGGCACTATGGGGGTGGCAAGAGCCTTTGCCAATATACGGAAGCCCAGGGGTGACAGGTGCAAGCCATCCCTTGCGAAGCAGCGTGGCTTGTCCAGCATGTCATCCCAGGCAGGCAGACATTGGATCCCCTTTGAATGACACCAGAGTTTAAGCCATTTATTAAAGCTGATCATCTTATCTCTGTATTGTGGCATCATTCTTGGTGAAGGTAGGATACTGCTCAAGGTCAGGGTCATACCTGCCTGGGCTACATAATCAGAGAGCTCCTCTATGTCTCTTCTCATGTAGTCCAGTGAGGTACGTCTCAGGTCGTTCACACCAGCGTGGACAATGACTGAGTCATACTTGTACCTGCTGTTGAGAGACCTGAGTGCTTGCGTTATGTGGCGGATTCTAGCGCCTGACAGACAGCTTACTGTGACCTTCTCCTTACTCAATCTGGTGAGCGGGACGTCGGTGTGTCTGACTATAGAGTCACCAATGACGAGTGTGTCTGGCATTGTGTTTGGCCTTAAGGGCTGTGACTGTTTGGCACACTGACTATGTGGTCTATGTGTTGCATGTGTTGTGTCCTGAGGTGGCAGTTGTTTGGGTGTCTGCTTTGGTGGCCTCTGCTGTTTTGGTAGATTTTTGATCAGAGCCTCCGAGTATGTCTTTGTGTATTTATGTGTATGATTTGAAGTTGTGATAGTACTATGTGAGACTGGGTACAATGCCCCTTTTGCTATGTACCTCACAAGACATCTACAACAACTGGAAAGGCCACAGAAATACCTCACAAAGAGGAATACCAGCCTCAAACAGATGCCCTACGCAGACCATCTCAAAAAACTCCAGCTTTACTCTGTCACATATCGCCTACTCAGAGGCGATCTCTGCCTAACATATAAAGCTATGTCAAACCCAGAGCTGTTGGACATGCTCCACTTAAAGAAATCCCAATCCCTCCAAGCTACATGCTCTAGGGACCTAAACCTTATCACCACAATAAACAGAACATGCTGGAGGGATAGATTCCTGTCCCAGAGACTTCCCATACTCTGGAACAAACTACCTATCTAAATCAAACAAAGCTCCTCATTAGCACTCTTCAAGAAAAATCTTGATGATTGGATGGGAGATAGGAAATTCACCCCAGGGATCATTTTTGTGGCTCTGCTTGACAGGGGCACAGGAAAATTGTTTTCTTGGGTGGCAAAAGCCAAGGTACCATTTAGCTAGGCTTATATAGGCCCTAGGGGCAATAGCCTAGTATCTACTTATGAACCTATGTCTATCATATCTTCATATTTCATCTGCTCATGTCTGAGATGTTATTCTGTATTAACGCATTAACTCCAGTGCAAGTTTGCACTGATAAGACTAAAGGCCTGCAAAACTGCAAGCATTGTTGCTGACTCCCTGCTGGTTATTTGAAATAAAGAAGCAAGGAAAGTAATCTCTTTTTGTGTCTGTGTAGTTGCTTAAACTGATGGAGCTACTTTCTTTTTTACCTGTTCAATTTTGTTTTCTGTTTTGAGAAATCTGTTTGGACTGATGTCTTTGTTCTGTGTGGCAGATAGCCACTTAAATTACCTAGGCTGTACATTTCACTTGTTTCTTCTATTGGTCAATTTGCTTCTTGAGTGACACTTAAATACACAGAGTATATCTGTGGCCTTGTCTTTTCTGATAAGACTAAAGGCCTGCAAAAGCTACAAACACTGTTGGTGACTCCCTGCTGGTGATTTTCACACCCACCCAGGGTTGCCAGATTTCCAGCCCCCCAGGTAGGGACAAAAAAAAAGAAGGTCTCTCATGGCAAGTGAAGACCAAAAAAAAATAAAATAAAAAAATAAAAAAAGGTCTTCAGCAAGTGAAGACCAAAAAAAAAAAAAAAAAAGGTCTTTAATGCAGAACAGAGTTCCACATTAAAGAACTGAGCTCGCTCAGTAGCTCTGCATTAAACACGGAGCTTCTCGTGTTTAATGCATTGCAATTCCGCATTCAACACAAGTAGCTCTGTGTTTAGCGATTTTTGATTGGCCCGTATACCGGCATACGGGCCAATCAAACACGGAGCTTCTCGTGTTTAATGCGGAACACAAGAAGCTCCGTGTTTAGCAATTTTTGATTGGCCCGTATGCCAGGTATATGGGACAATCAAAAAAAAAAAAAAAACAAACAAAGCGGAGGCTGGCCGGGATTTAAACCAGCAGGGCGGGACTTGGGATCAGGCTGCTGATCTTGGGACAGTCCCACCCAAATAGGGACATCTGGCAACCCTGCACCCACCCTTCTATTCTTTCCTCTGCATTTTACACTGCGATTTTTTAACCTGCTCTCCTTTGAAATCTCCTCCCATTCTACATGGCTGTTAATATCTTGAATTATTTGCCTTTCCTTGTGCTTATTTAAAAAAAGTGTATTTTGCCTCTCATTGTCTCTTCTACTGATTTACTTACTCTGAATTCATTATCTAGGTAGTTGTTGTTTAAAGTCCTGTGTTTTTACACTCTAGCAAGCTCTTTACTGTGATTTTACATCAAGAGGACTGAGGATTTTCCATCTAATGGTAGTGGGTGAGAGCCTGGTCTGTATACATACATATGTACATACATACAAATATTTCAAGCATGGGCAATAATGCCTTTCTAACTTGCCAATATACCATAACACTTGTTGCCACAATAAGTGTCCAGGCTATTCTTAAAAATATCTAAACTAGTACTTACTTTAATGTAATTTGGTAGTCTGTTCCATGCATCAGCTACTATTAGAGAACCAATTAGTACACTTCTCATTCCTATAGAATCTTCTACATAGGTTGTCTGATGGTTCTCTAGTACTTTTTGATAACCCCAAACATTCCCAGAGGTAGTTCTCTCTAAATGCCTTATATACCTAAATAAGATCTCCTCAAATATCTATAAGAGACACTGTACAAGTTCAGATATTTTAGTCTTTCATGTTTTTCGGCTTTTCCCAGTTAGGAGTCGCCACAGCGGAACTCCGGTCCACTAATGATTGGCAGTGGAGTTTTACAGTGCTGAGTTGCCAGTCTGACACCGAACATTCAAAGAAGGCAAACCCATTCACGCACGCACCTCCCTGCACGTCTTTAGATGTCACTTGATTGCGAGGAGGACATGCAGACTGCACACACAAGGCACTCCAGCCGAGAATCGAATAACTTAAATTTTCACATCCATGGATGCCCTTGGTATATTTCTGCTGTACTCTTTCCTGTTTACTCATGCTTGTTTTTTTATAGGGTTCATATATTGTTACTCCATACTCAAGTTTGGGTCTAATGTAACTTAACAAACAATGGCTTCATTATTTTTGATTTCCTAGACTTTATAAATCTTTTTTATACAACCTATAGTTCTATAACTATCATTAACCAATTGGTTGATATGATTAGAAAAACTCATAGCTGAATCTACACATATACCCAGGTCCTTAAATGAATCTACAGTTTCAATCACTGTGTGCTGTATTAAATATTCACCTTTTGATTTATGTCTCCCAAATCTCATATGCTTAGTTTTTGATGTATTTATCAGCATATTATTCTCCTGTGCCCAAATGGTCAATTTAGTCAAGTTATCTTGCAGACATGTCTTATCTGTAACACATGTAATCAGTTTACCCAGTTTCAGGTCATCTGCATATAGACTGTAGAGTACCTCAGATGAAAAGGTTAGGTCTGAAAGATACAATCTAAACAAGTAAGGGCCTAGGACAGAGCCCTGTGGGACACCCTGACTGTAACCAAGGATTTCACCTGTCCAGTTGCTGTATTATACTTGTCATGTCCTATTTGTAAGCCATGCAGCTATTCATCTTATCAAGAGTACATCAATACCTAGTTGTACTAATTTACTGATCAGTGTTTTGTGTATAACCCTGTCGAATGCTGAAGTTAAATCTATATAAATTACATCACAGCACAATTTTTTCATTCATAGCTGTTATTATATTGTTATAGAACATCATGTTACAGGTGGTAATATATCTGTTTTCAACATATGCATGCTGATATATGGTTTCAAGTCCCAACCTATCCAGTTCTGACAATAACTTATCCAATATTACCTTCTCCATTATTTTTCCACAACATGAAAGTAGACTTAAGGGTCTATACGACTCTGGGTTTGTCCTACTCCCCTTTCCCTTAAAGACAGGTTTGATAACCACGTCTTCAATCTTGAGGAATCTCCCCATATTTATATGACCTAGTGAATAATAGATATAATGGTAGTGTAAGTTCTTGCTGAAGTATTCTCAGGTCATTGTTACTAATTCCGTCTCCTCCCTGTGCTTTGTTTGGATCCAATTTGTGCAGTTCTTTTTCAGTATAATCTAATCTGATTCCAGTATCTGGGGTTACCTGTATGTCACTACGACAACTTATCACCCATAGGTTGGGGAAACACACTAGATACTCCTGTATGTAGTTGTTTTATTGGCCAAAGCACTTATTAATCAGCTTACTTTGAGTCCCTTTATAAATTCTGCACAACTGAGTGGCTCTTAGCTCATTTCCACAAAGCGAAGTACTTTTATTGAATAATTATATTTTTATAAACTGTTTAAGGTACGTTGCTGTTGATATCTTGAATTACTTATTGCTTCTTCTTGTGCCTTTCCGTAAGTTTAAATTTGTGGTAGCATTGCATTTCTAACACCTTTTTACTATGCTTTTTCTTTCATTAGGAGAACTGGAATTATTCATCGAGGGGAAGTTAATGCTTGCCTGGTCTGTCTGAGTTGGGAAGCACACAGAAGAGCTCAAAGTGTAGTCGTTTTATTGGCCAGAGGGCTCAGTAGTCAGTTTTCTGTATTTTCCGTGCTGGTATAAATTTGGGGTCTATATTAGATGATCGAACTTTCAAAAGTTCGACTGTTATATGGTCGACACCATATGATCAAATTTTTGAAAGTTGGAAGGTTTTAACGGAAATCTCCGTACAACGTGGAATGGGAAGATTTCCATTTCCTGCACTGTAGTGAGATCTCGGAGTTGGTATATTTAAAGAGCAGGGGGTATGTGGGGTGCAGGGTGGCTTGCCTCCCTGCTTAAAATGTTCAGGTAGGTTATATGTGTATTTTTTTTTATTAGATTCTAGAACTTTTAAAAGTTCGATAATATGCTGTCAACCATATGACAGTCATACTTTTGAAAGTTCGATTATCTAATATAGACCCTAAATTTGGCATGCTTGCATGGAACTGCTCACCATGCCAGGGCCCTGTACAGATTGAAACATCTAGAAGAAAATTTTCCTTTAGAAATGCCCATAAAGCATTACCCTGTAAAGCAGTATGTATAGAGCAAATGCCTTGCACACTGACATGCTTAGAGAAGCTAGTTTGCACACTGAGGGGCAATACTGTTGAATTTAGTATTTTCTAGCATAGTCTGCCTTCAGCCTCCTCCCAAAAACAGTACTGTTAGTAGCCTTTTGTTAACTATTCTATCCTACACACTTATAGCTCACTAGTTAAAGGACTGGACAGCATGGATATGTAGTTTCCTAATTTCTCAGCAGACAGCCTAGTGGACACTGGCATCTTGAGACCAGGTAGCAATTGCCTCATATTTACTAACAATCACTTAATCCTTAAAGTAACAGATGCAGTATGTGAGAGGTATACATGCACTAACTCACTGAAGGCTAAACTGTCACATAGAAGCACAAACCTGGTTGTCAAAACCACACACAAAGCACTCCCCACACATACCACACAACAACACATAGACCAACATATGCTGAGGCACTTACGTGCAATCTTCCTAAACAAAAAAGACCTCCTAGAACACCCATTAGCAAAGATTATCTTCAGCAAACTCACAAGAACTCAACAAAATCAACAGCTAACATTATACATACAACCTCAGTCAATGGAGCTCTAAATACAATGCCCATAAGGCAAGAAAACACACTTCCCAGGACTCTAGTCATAGACGACTCCATTGTAAGACATACTGATACACAAACACTGTAGATATAGCCAACTTGCTGCCAGACAGGTACAGTGAAAACTTTACCCCTCTGTCCCCCCATCAGCAAATCAGGACATCCCCAGCACCTGCCCCCCTCCCCTTATCTCTAGGGAGCAAGTCATCACTCCCCTCTCACAGGCAAAAAATACAGCCTCCATAGGACCCGATAACATCTCAGTTGCATCCTACGTGAACTCAGGCAGGAAGCTGCAGCACCATTAGGCACTCTATTCAACCAAAGCCTTAGTCCCAGCCAAGTGGAGGACAGCCACTGTCAACCCTATGCACAAAGGTGGAGTGTCCACCTATCCAGAAAATTATAGACCCATCAGCCTAACTATCTTGATTAGCAAGGCCATGGAACAGATTATCATGGACCTCATTAACAAGGACATTGGCAACCTCCAAACACTCAATCCCACACATGTTTGGTTTTGTCAAGGAGAGGTCATACCTATTAAATTTGGTTGACTTCTTTGAGACAGTCACCAAAGCCATGGACAAGGGGAAGATGGTGCACACCACCTACCTTGACCTGGCAAAAGCCTTCCATACTATTCCCCACTCGGGTTTAATAGATAAACTCTCTCAACCTGGCATAAATCCATATGTTACCAGATAAGTAGCAAACTGGCTCACTGATAGAACCTACCTAGTCAAAAAAGGGGAAACCACCTCAAGCAGTAGACCCGTAATGAGCGGTGTACCCCAGGGATCAGTGTTGGGGCCTCTGTTGTTTGGGCTATAATTTTCTGAGGTGCAGGCCAAAACCAGTGGGCTATGGCTGACTGAGTTTGTAGATGACTGCAAGCTGGGTGCTGTCATCAATTCCATAGTGATGTGAACATCCTCCAAGAGGATCTCACCCAAACGAATGACTGGTGCCAAAAACATGGCCTCGAGCTGAATACCAAAAAATGCATCATCATCTCCTTTGGGGAGAGTGACATCCCCACAAATTATCACATTAATAACAAGGTCCTAAGCATGCAATCAGTCGTGAGGGATTGGGCACCCAGGTTGATAGCAAACTGACTTTTAACCACCATGTTGCCTCCGTTGTATGGAAAGCTTATTACATGGTCCACCTCATTAGTAAGGGTATCTCATCCAGGGACAAGGAGGTCATAACATTCCTGTATTCTTCCATTATAAGACCCATTAGGGTGAGACTCTGGCAAGTCTGCTACTGGAGTAACCAAACTACCGTCATCAAGCATGTTCCCATCAACCTGTCCACTCTCATGTGGTTCTGTGGCATGGGTATGTGTAGGCATATCGACTGTGGCTATGCTATTATGAGAAGATGTGGGAGCCAAAATTGCTTTGTCTGACATAACATCTGCACATCCAGACTGTGGCTGTTCATCCCTGCCACCATCAACAGAGGCTAACATTCCTACAAGACCAGACAGAGAGAGGTCCACAGTGCTGATGCCAGACAATGACTCACCTGTGAATACACCAAGAAAACCAAAATCAAAGAAAAATAAAGATAACAATATAATAACTAGGCCGAAAAACATCAGCCTCACATGCAAATGCTATAATATCAGAGAGAGTAACACATGTAACTAAGACAAAAGCATGTCCATACCATGTGCAGGTGGTTGTTGTACCTCATTTGCAGATGTAGCTAGACACAACAGGTGTACTGGTATTATAAGCAGACAAGTTGCTGTCACTTGTAAAGGTGGATGTAATAAATATTTCAATGACATACCTGGGACATCAATAGTGAAAATGCCCTGGGTGTGCTCCTTCTCTACCCCAAGATCCAGCACCATGTTGTGAAACTCTTCTGAGCTGCTTGGATCCTTAACAGTTGACAGAAACTCCTCTATCTCAGTAAGTAGTGGTTTGGTAGATGGCCCACTAGCAGTAGCCTTTCACTCCTGTGCCACAGCCTTTCTTTTGCCAGTAGCCTTATTAAGCATGCCAGTGGTCCTATGTCAGACCATATTTTATACTTTGTCCTACCTAACAACAGCATTGACATCTTTGACAACCTACTGCCAGACACGGTAACAAAAGAGGTTGTCAGTAAAATATGTAATAAGAAGTTGCCCACTGTAAAGGCACTGGTCCTGTATTATGGCTTCATTCTCAGCATCTCAGAAAGGAGGCATCTCATCCTGTTTTTTTTTGTTTTTTTTGTTTTTTTTGAACACATATCCCTGTTGTGATCAAAGAAAAAACATGTACAGTATCTGAAAAAAAATTAACACAACCGAGGTGTAGCACAGACTGTTATAGGTTCATAGGTTCATAGGTTGATACTAGGCTATCGGCCCTAGGACCTATACAAGCCTAGTCATAACAATTCCCTGAATATTTCTTCCCACAATATTTACTTCCCTGGACCCTTGTCTAGCAGGGCAACTGACGTGATCCCAGGGGTGAATTTCCTATCTCCCATCCAATCGTCAAGGTTCCTTTTGAAGAGGGCCAAGGAGGCACTCTGCTTGACATGTATGGGCAGTCTGTTCCAGAGTCTGGGGAGTCTCTGGGTCAGGAAACTATCCCTCCAACATGTTTTGTTCATTGTGATGACAAGGTTTAGATCCCTGGAGTGTTTGGTTTTAAGGCACTGGGATTTCTTTAAGTGGAGCATGTCCAACAGCTCAGGGTTTGACATGACCTCATAGCCGGCCTTAGGCATAGGCCAACTAGGCGGCCGCCTAGGGCGCCGGTCTAGCAGGGGCACTTTTCTAGTATTTATTTGATGTAGCTAGACCAGAATGGGGGCACCAGCTAGTGTGGTGAGGGGCGCCGTGGAGCCCTTTTGCCTAGGGCACCAGTTGACCTAAGGCCGCTGCTGCATGACCTTATATGTTAAGTAGAGATTGCCTCTGAGTAGACGATATGCCACAGAGTATAGCTGGAGTTTTTTTAGATGGTCAGCATAGGGCATCTTCTTTAGGCCTGTGATTCTTTTAGTGAGGTATTTCTGCGGCCTTTCCAGCTGTTGCAGATGTCTTGTGAGGTACATACCAAACGGGGTGTTGTACTCTATAATAGGTCTAATGAGAGATGAGTACAGTGGGACAATGACCTCCTTTTTTCTGGATGAAAAGCCCTTAGTGATGAAGTGTGCCACATAGAAGGATTTCCTGACTGTTGTGGCGATGTGGTTATCGAAGGTGAGACCACTGTCCACCTGTGTCCCTAAGCCTCTCATCACACTTTCGGTGTTTAGTGTACTGCCACCTATGTGGTAATTCATGGGTACATGTTTTTTCCCAAAGGGGATAACTATACATTTCTTGGCATTAAGCTTGAGCCCATGGCTCTGGCACCAAGCACCTGTTTTTGTAAGGCCCTTTTGCAGAATATCCACATCATTTGGGGATTCAATAATGGGTCCCAGTTTGCAGTCATCTACAAACTTTGTTAGCCAGAGCCTCTTAGTGTTGGCCTGTACTTCAGAGAAGTAGATGCCAAACAAGAGTGGTCCCAGGACTGAACCCTGAGGTACACCGCTTGTCACTTGTCTGGAGCTGGATTTGGAGTCGGCTACTTTTACAGTGTGGGTTCTGTCAGTAAGCCAGTTGGCAACCCATCGAGTGATGTAGGGATTTATGCCCAGCTTAGTAAGTTTATCTATGATTCCAGAGTGGGGGATGGTGTCAAAGGCCTTGGCAAGGTCCAGACAGGCTGTGTGGACCGCCTTTCCCTCATCCACAGCTCTGGAGACTGATTTGAAGAAGTCAGTCAGGTTCAAAAGACAAGATAGGCACTTCATGAACCCAAACTGGGTGGGGTCCAGTGTTTGAAGGTTGCCAGTGTCTTTGTCTATAAGTTCCAAGATAATGCGTTCCATGCCCTTGCAGATCAGGCTCGTCAGACTGATGGGACGGTAGTTCTCAGAATCCAAGGTGGATCCCCCCTTGTAGAGTGGAATAACTGTAGCTGTGCGCCACTCAGTGGGCACAAAACCTGAGGTGAGGCTATGGTTAAACATGACACTTAGGTGAGGTGCCAGTTCATTTTGTAGTTCATGTAATACACAGCCCAGGATGTCATCTGGTCCCATGGATGCTGTATTCTTAGCTTTGGAGAGTGTGGTTTCTACCTGTGTGGCCGTGATTACCGGAATTTGGCAATCTTTCAGTATTGAGATGGGCCCTTTAGGGGGTGAGGGGGGGGTGAGGTTGGCACTAAATCGATCTGCCAGGATATTGGCAATATCCTTGGGATCAGTATATTTAATGCCATTCTGTTGTAGCTCAGAGTATATCTGAGCATTGCCATTTAGATTCTTGACTTAACTATAGAATGCCTTGTGGTTGTCTTTGGAATCTTTGGCAATTTTATTTTCATAACTAGCTTTGGAGGATTTTGTGAGGGATTTCAGCTTCTTACTGAGGCTGGTAAGGGAGTTTTTTGCATCCTGGGTTTTTCCTCTTTTCTGCAACAGTTTTTTTCTTCTGTTGTATAGTTTGTTTATGGCAGGGGACCACCAGATTGGCTTCTTTTTTTGGATGACAGCATCTTGGTTCAATTTGGGATGGCACGATTCATGCATGAGTGGATGTTCTCGTACAGTGCCTTAGTGTAGGATACAGCAGTCGAACTTTCAGCTCCCGTCTGCATGGGTGTCATGAAGTTTTGTCACTTCTAACTTGAGTAGCATGAAGTTGGCTTTGGAGAAGTTATTTTATGGAGGCTTCCTTACTGTGGGGTGGGGGTGGGATGTGGATGTCAAGGGTGATTTGCTTATGGTCAGACCTGACCAATGAGGGGGTGACCACTGGTGTGGAGCCTCTATCACCCATGTTGGTAATGACCAGGTCTAGGATATTGGAGCCCCTGGTGGGACAATGGATTAGTTGATCCAGGGCGTTGGAATTTATGAATTCCAAGAACTGTTGGGAAAAGGTGTTGGTACCCGAGTAGTTTTCCCAGTTAATGGCAGGATAGTTGAAATCACCCAGTATTAGGGTGTTTGGTTGTATCTTAATATTTTCCAGTATCTGTTATACTTAGGGAGCAACACATATCGGTATGCAGTTAGTGATTAGCATCATAGAAACAGCAGTCTAAACACCAATGCAAGCACTGTAATATCCCATATGCATTTAACTTCCCAAATAAAAAAGTTATAAACTACAGAAGACAACAAACAATATCAGATGCTAGAATATACAACTTCTAAGCAGAGAACACTTCCTTAAGAAGTGAAGCAGTGGTTAATGTAACAAAATCTGCAGAAGGCATTCAACTCAGAGACAGTTTAAACTGTTAAACATGTTAAAATAATACTAAAGAACTATTAAAACATGAATGTGTGTGTTGTCTGACTCCCATGAAATACATTTCAAATGATGTGAACAGAATTTATTCACTAGCATTGCAGGTGCACAGCACTTGTTGCAAATATTTATCAACATACTGTTGATCAGGAGTTGTATGGGAAAGTACATACCCTGACAGATTTCAAACACTATCCTATGTAGTGATAATTAAAACTATTCTTAGTAATTTGTCAGCACTTGGGAAACCAAGGCTGCCTTCTCTAGCATGATACAAGTTTCATACCCCATGTCTACTTATATAGTGCAGAGTAACTTCTCTGGGCATGTGGAATTTGTTAATTAGCTCTCAACTCATTGTCATTTCGGAGTCACTCAATTTAATCAAAGTGCTGTGAAGGTAAACATCATCTTGGTTACTACATGATGACGTGTACAAGACTGAGCAGCACAAGAGAGAGGGTTATGATTTTGGCTAGCTAATGCTTTGCAAGTGTGCCTAATTAGCAGGACTGATTGTTTAATGATGTGTTAAGCATCCCTGCTAGGGATAATTACAATTTCAGAGGGTGTGTCAGGCGAAAAAGCTTACAAAGAAGTTTTAAGTTATATTTACTTTCTTAGAACTGAACTCTGATACACATTTTGTCAACAGTTTTTAAGAATATGTAGTCAAAACAGTAATAGTATCCAGAACCATGAACAAGTAAAACAAGCTGAAATTTTAATAATGTTAAACAACTATTAAAATATTGGAAAAAGAAGTGATACATTACTTAAAACGCAAGAAATACAACACTTTTACCATTAAGGCTTCATCAGGCTGACATCAAGGGAGCTAAAAACACTGGTTTATATACAATGGTTAAACAACATTGCATTATCCACTACAATTAGTGAACTGGGTTATGCAGGTATCTTAGATGATGTCTTAAAGTGACCATGTCATTAAAGCCCAGGGGGAATTTATATATGATTTAAATCTAAAAATTCACTTTAGTTGTTCTTGTTCAGTTTTAAGCTTAATATCCCCACCCCTCAATGCTTCTGTCAAAACTTTAAGTATCATAAAATTGAATGTATGTGATGTATCTGTTTCCTTAATATGTTTGTACAAAACATTTGTTATAATGTTCCTTTTGATGTCAGACATGGCTTATCCATTCCTTAAGTTTTCTATGTAATACGCAATGCATTTACAGCAGCTTGCAAGGTAGAGCAAGTCGTTTGTATTGTAATTGCCATAGGCTTGTAAGTTAAAAACATTCACATTTACAGGATGTTTAAAACTTTTATCAGTACTGATAGAACTGCAGTGGATGCATTTATTACATTTAAATGTTCCTTGTTTATCACTAGTAAAATGAAGGTGACAAAATGAAGGTGACTGGTGGGTTGCTGTCTGTAACTTAATGTATTCTTTAAATTGGCAGATCTGTTGTGACAGTGTTGTGGTGTGGTGCTCAGAACGTTACGTAACTCAGGGATCTCAGAATGCTCCAGTACTTTCCAATTATATTCTTGATTTTAGGTGTATTTTCATTATAAGTCAAAGCATGTCTAAAAGTTGTTGTATGTTGTCTGCTAGGTCCCTCATCATGTACAGAGGTGAGAAATATGGTTTAGAGTCAGTTCCACATTTACTCTTAACTTCTGTTTTGGCTTTATTTACATCAGTGGTCCTAGAACCTCTTTGTATAAATTCTTCAGTTAATGTGTGTAACTGTGTCATCATATTCATGTCATCAATATTTAATCTAGCAACCCTCATAAACTGTTTTTTAACAATATTTTAATATGTATGTGGAGGGTGCATACTTGTCTGTGTATGTAAGTATTTGTTCTTATTTCCTGTACATAGTAGTTTTTATCCTCCCTGAGTTTGATTTACCATGGCTAATATTTAAAAAGTTTGAACCTGTGCGAGAGATGTCACTTTTGAAATATAAGAAGTGCGTGATGCTGGTAAAGTACATTAAAAATTCAGAGAACTCAGTTTCAGTCCCATTCCATATAAGAAAAAAGATCATCAACAAAACATATGTACAACTTAATTTTGCTTCTATACAGATTTACGTTGTTCAGTACATACTCCCTTTCCCATTGAAACATCACAATATTAGCATAGGTGTTAGCGATGGGCGTACCCATTGCAACAGCTTTTGCTTGTTTGTATAGCTAACGTTGAAATATAGAAACATTGTTAGATAGAACAAGGTTAAGTAGGTCACAGATTACATTAACTTTCAACTAAGTATAATCTGAAAATTCAAGGAGATAGTTCCTAATGTGATTAATGCCAATATCATTAGAAATGACAGTAAGAAGCAAGTCCACATCCAGTGTTACAAAATAAAAATCTTCAGATAAGCTCTGAGTTGATCAGTCAGATAATTGATGAAGTAAATCAGTTGTGTCTTTGATTATGGTGTCTGCCACTGTTAAATGCCTTTTCAGTTGTGTATCCAAATATTTAGACAGTGGCACAGTGACCCATCCACAGGCCGACACAACGGGTCTCATAGGTTGGGAGGTAGTAGTAGATTTATGCCGTTTTGGAATACCATAAATAAAAGTCAGTTTGAGATCATCTATTTTTAAGAATTGTAATAGTCCATCATCAATGTATGAGTCAATGTACAACTGCTGTAATTTCACAGATACATATATGATTATATCATTGAATTGGCATCTGTTTATTAAAATGTAGTCAGTAGAATTGAGCATCTGAAGCATTTTATTAATATAATACATGGTATCTATAACTACCACGCCCCCACCTTTGTCTGCATTTTTAATGATGATGTCAGTGTAATTAGTTAATAATTTAAGCACTTGTGCTTCATTTGATGTTAAATTGTAAAACTTCATTTCGTCAATACGCTGACAAAATTTGTATATTTCTCATTCGACTGCTTTTTTGAATGCCAGTTTAGTTGGATTGCTATTTGGTATGAAAGTGCTTGTTCTTTTATGCCCAATGGGTGGACATTCATTGTTGCTAAATAATGTTTTAAGATTAAGCATTCTTGTAAACTGTGAGTGCTATATCCATAGATTGTGTAGGTATAAAGTTAAGACACTTAGAATAATACAGACAGTTCACCAATGCTAAGAGTATAAGAACAAGTGTTAAATACCATATTTTTGAAGGTTGATAAGTCTTAAAAGGTTCATAGGTGTGTACTAGGCTAATGACCCTGGAGCCTTTACAAGCCTAGCCCATAGGATTACCCTTGCATCAAGCCACCCGACCTAAGTTCCTAGTGCCTCTGTCGAGTAGAGCCACTGGAGTGTTCCTCGGGGTGAGGTTTCTATTTCCCATCCACTCATCAAGATTCCTCTTGATGAGGGCCAGTGAGGTGCTCTGCTTGACATGTATGGGAAGTCTATTCCATAGCATGGGCAATCTCTGGGTTATGAACCTGTCCGTCCAGCATGTTCTGTTGATTGTGGTAATGAGGTTGAAGTCTCTGGGGCATGTGGTACGGAGGGATTGAGATTTCTTTAGATGTAGCATTTCTAACAGAGCTGGGTCAGACATGGCTTTGTAAGTCAAGCAGACATTGCCTCTAAGTAGGCGATATGAGACAGAGAATAGTTGGAGTTTTTTGAGTCTGTCCATATAGGAAAATGTTTAAGGGCTAGGATCCCCTTGATGAGGTACTTTTGTGACCTCTCCAGTTGTTGCAGGTGTCCAGTGAGGTACATGCCAAATGGGGCATTGTACTCGATGACTGGCCTACTGAGGGAAGAGTAGAGGGAAACAATTACCTCTTTCTTCCTGGATGCAGAACCCTTAGTAACGAGATGTGCCACATAGAAGGACTTTCTGACCACAGTGGCAATGTGGTGATCAAAAGAGAGGTTGCTGTCGACCTATGCTCCCAGATCTCTTATAATGCTTTCTGTGTTCAGCAGACTGCCATCAATGTGGTAATTCATGGGAAACGGATTTTTCCCAAGGGGGATGATGAAATTTTTTTTTGGCATTGAGCTTAAGGCCATGGTTCTGACACCAGTCGTTGGTGTTGTTGAGGCCTTTCTATAGGATGTCAACATCACTTGGGGAGTTAATAATAGCTCCCAACTTGCAATTGTCTGTGAACTTTGTCAGCCAGAGTCCCTTTGTGTTGACCTGGACTTCAGAGAAGTAGATACCAAACTGGAGAGGACCCAGGACTGAACCCTGTGGGACTCCACTTGTGACTGGTCGGCAGTCTGACTTGGAGTCAGCTACTTTCACACTGTGGGTTATATCTGTGAGCCAGTTTGCAACCTGCCTAGAGATATATGGGTTGATACCTAGCTTAGTAAGTTTTTCTATGATTCCTGAGTAGGGAATGGTATCAAAGGCCTTGGCCAGATCAAGGTAGGCTGTATGAACCACCTTGCTTTCATCCACAGCTCTGGTGACTGACACAAAGAAGTCGACCAAGTTGAGCAGACATGATCTACCCTTCACAAAACCAAACTGTGTAGGATCCAGAGTTTGTAGATTCCCTATATCCTTGATTATTAGGTCCATGATGATGCATTCCATAGCTTTGCATATCAGACTCCTCAGGCTAATTGGGCAATAATTCCCGGGGTCTGTAGTTGCTCCTCCTTTGTGGAGTGGGATGACTGTAGCAATGCGTCATTTGACTGGCTCTGTGTAAAGAGTCGCTGATTGGGGTACTGATCCCGCTTGCTGTATTGACCTCTCTTCTTCAGACGTGGCTCTGATAATGGTAAAAGGTTTTCTCCTAGAAGGGAAATATCCAGGGGGTCAAGTGTTCACATCAGTAATTATGGTAATAACACAAGTATGAGTGCATGCTGTGGAATGAATAGTACATGTACATTAACATGTACATTAACATGAGGAAACATAACCAGTATGGTACTAGTTAAACAGTACATTTGCATTAATGTGAAGAAACATAAGTAGTATGGTACTAGTTAAACAGCACATGTACATTAACATGAGGAAACATAAGTAGTATGGTACTAATTAAATAGCACATGTACATCAACATGAAGAAACATAAGTAGTATGTTACTAATTAAATAGCACATGTACATCAACATGAAGAAACATAAGTAGTATGGAACTAATTAAATAGCATATGTACATTAAGATGAGGAAACATAAGTAGTATGGTACTAACTAAATAGCAAATGTATATTACTGCTAGGAAACGTGAGTAGTATGGTACTACTTAAATTGCACATGTACATTCATTAACATGAGGAAACACGAGGAAACATAAGGAGTATGTTACTAATTAAATAGCACATGTACATTAACGTGAGGAAACATAAGTAGTATGGTGCTAATTAAATAGCACATGTACATTTTCATGAAGAAACATAATTAGTATGGTGCTAATTAAATAACACACATACATTTTCACGAGGAAACATAAGTAGCATAGTACTAATTAAATAGTACATGTACATTAACATGAGGAAACATAAGGAGTATGTTACTAATTAAATAGCACATGTAGATTAACATGAGGAAACATAAGTAGTATGGTACTAATTAAATAATAGATGTAAATTAATGTGAGGAAACATAAGTAGTATGGTACTTATTAAATAGCACATGTACATTAATGTGGGGCAACATGCGTAGTATGGTACTAATTAAATAGCACATGTACATTAACACGAGGAAACATAAGTAGTATGGTACTAATTAAATAGCACATGTACATTAATGTGGGGCAACATGCGTAGTATGGTACTAATTAAATAGCACATGTACATTAACATGAGGAAACATAAGGAGTATGGTACTAATTAAATAGTATATGTGCATTAACGTGAGGAAACATAAGCAGTAAGGTACTACTTGAATAGCACATGTACATTAACATAAGGAAACATAAATAGTATGGTACTAATTAGATAGCACACTTACATTTTCACGAGGAAACATAAGTAGCATAGTACTAATTAAATAGTATATGTACATTAACATGAGGAAACATAAGCAGTATGTTACTAATTAAATAGCACATGTAGATTAACATGAGGAAACATAAGTAGTATGGTACTAATTAAATAATAGATGTAAATTAATGTGAGGAAACATAAGTAGTATGGTACTTATTAAATAGCACATGTACATTAATGTGGGGCAACATGCGTAGTATAGTACTAATTAAATAGCACATGTACATTAACATGAGGAAACATAAGGAATATGGTACTAATTAAATAGTATATGTGCATTAACGTGAGGAAACATAAACAGTAAAGTACTACTTGAATAGCACATGTACATTAACATGAGAAAACATAAATAGCATGGTACTAATTAGATAGCACATGTACATTTTCATGAGGACACATTAAGTAGTATGGTACTAATTAAATAGCACATGGAGATTTTCATGAGGAAACGTAAGTAGTATGGTACTAATTAAATAGCACATGTACATTAACGTGGGGCAACATGCGTAGTATGGTACTAATTAAATAGCACATGTACATTAACATGAGGAAACATAAGCAGAATGGTACTAATTGAATAGCACATGTAAATCAGCACAGGGAAACATCAGTAGTATGGTACTATTTAGATAGCACATGCACATTTTCATGAGGAAACGTTAAGTAGTATGGTACTAATTAAATAGCACATGTATATTTTCATGAGGACACATAAGTAGTATGGTACTAATTAAATAGCACATGTACATAAACAGAAGGAAACATAAGTAGTATGGTACTAATTAATTAGTAGATGTACATTAAGATGAGGAAACATAAGGAGTATGTTACTAATTAAATAGTACATTTATATTAATGTGAGGAAACATAAATAGTGTGGTACAAATTAAATAGTACAGGTACATTAACATGTGGAAACATAAGTAGTATGGAACTAATTAAATAGCACATGTACATTTTCATGAGAAAACATAAGTAGCATAGTACTAATTAAATAGTACATTTATATTAACGTGAGGAAACGTATGTAGTGTGGTACTAATTAAATAGTACATGTACATTAATGTGAGGAAACATAAGTAGTATGGTACTAATTAAATAGCACATGTACATAAACAGAAGGAAACATAACTAGTATGGTATTAATTAAATAGTAGATGTACATTAAGATGAGGAAACATAAGGAGTATGTTACTAATTAAATAGTACATTTATATTAATGTGAGGCAACATAAGTAGTGTGGTACAAATTAAATAGTACAGGTACATTAACATGCGGAAACATGAGTAGTATGGAACTAATTAAATACAAAATGTACATTAACATGAGGAAACATAAGTGGTATGGTACTAATTAAATAGCACATGTACATTAACATGAGGAAACATCAGTAGTATGCTACTAATTAAATAGTACATGTACATTAACATGAGGAAACAGTAGTATGGTACTAATTAAATAGCACATGTACATTAACATGAGGAAACATCAGTAGTATGGTACTAATTAAATAGTACATGTGCATTAACACGAGGAAATGTAAGTAGTATGGTACTAATTAAATAGCGCATGTACATTTTCATGAGGAAATGTAAGTAGTATAGTACTAATTAAATAGCACATGTACATTAACATGAGGAAACATTAGTATGGTGCAAATTAAATAGCACATGTACATTAACATGAGGAAACGTAAGTACCATAGTTCTTTGTAAATAAGACCTAACCAGAGAATAAGGTCTAGCCTGGTTTTCCAGGGTGGTCATGATATAAACCCTACCCCAAAAATAAGCCCCAGTTAAGCTTGTCAACAACACACGATGGACGTGTTGAATTATAAAATAATATTATTGACACCCATTGACTGAGATTATCTTACTCTGCTCACCTTTTTCGGACCATTCAGACACCCAACTTCTTCTCTTTGCAGAAAGTCATAAGATTATTTGCCTGGGAGTCCTCCACAATTCTTACTGAACCCTAACCATCACTCACACTTGATGGTTGAGATCCTTGGCCCATAAACACTGGCAGGCATATTTTGATCAGTCAAAGTACAGAGAACGTGCGTAAAGCACATGCACGTGATAGTGCATGGTTGTGGTTGTGCCTTCACTTTGCAAAGAGCGCCATTTTGTGTTGCCATTCCGGTCTCATAAGTGTTCAAATTAACCCCCCCCAGAGAAGATGAGTTCAATAAGAAAAAGCTATTCCGTCGAGTACAAGAAAGGAATCGTGGCAGACTCCCGGGGAAAGAATCTGATGGCTTTCTGCAAAGAGAAGAAGTTAGATCTCCGATTGGTCTGAAAATGGCATGCAGCGTACGATAACCTCAGTCAACAGGCCGACGAGGGAAATGCTAAGAAGTGCAAGTGTGGATCAGGTTGGCAACCATTATTTCCTGAGCTGGAAGACATCGTCTGTGAGTGGATTGCTAACAGGAGAGTAAAGGCTTTGGTTGTGCTCAGGGCTGATAGCCAAGCTTTTGCCCTTACAATGGCACCACAGTTAGAAATATCCCCAGAAGAATTCAAAGCATCACAACATTGGCTGGATGGCTTCCTTTAGCGATAGGAACTGTCTCTAAGAAGATCAACAACACTGTTCAAGCTGGAAGATACTGAAGTTATTAAGTGTGCACTTGCGTTCAAGTCCTTTGTTGATGACATCGACTTTTCTAAATACCAACTCTCCAACATGATTGCTATGGATGAAACTGCAGTATTTATGGGCCAAGGATCTCAAACAACAATTGATCAGAGGGGTGCCTCATCAATCTACATTCCCTCCACTAGTTACGAGAGTGCACATGTTACCTGTATTTTGGCAGTTTGTCTAGATGTAAAGAAAATCCCACCTCTAATCATTAGTAAGGGCAAGAAAAATAAGACTGAACGTATTTCAGGCATTTACATTCTTGAAACTGTAAATGCCTGGTGCACACATTTGCGAGGTGGCAAAAGAGGTCTGCTATTCTGGGATTCAGTCAGCACTCACTGCAGTAAAGAAATGAAGAAATTCCTTGCACAGAGAAGAATAGATCAAATAATGATTCCCGCAGGAATGACTGCCTATCTCCAGACTCTTGATATTGCAATAAACAAGCCATTCATGGACCATTTGCACATGGAACTCAATGACTACATTGAAAATAGAATGGAGAGAAATCAGCATGGAAACTTTGTGAAGCCTAGCCTGCAAGAGGACATGACTTGGGTGAAAACTTCATGGGATAAAATCACTGACAGCTGTGTTGCCAATGTACTACGAGCAGGCTACTTGGACAAGCAGTGCTCATTTAAGGAGAGCTCTATTGCTAGGCATAACATATTGGGTCCAATGGTTCTACAGGAAATGGAGTCACAAGAAATTCAGGTCAAAATTCAGGGGTTGGACACTTATGACAATGTTCCAGAAGAAGATGACATGAATGTATTTCAATAACTGTGAAAGCCAAGGTGCAGATATTCTGAAGTTGAAATGTTTGGTGCACTGTTTATGTAGAATTCTCACACAACTGTTAATGCGTTACTTAGAACTGTTGTCCAATAACAGAAAAGTATAAAATAAATGTCAATTTGTGTACATGAATAAATATCGATTTGTGTTCATTAATAAATGATAATTTTTGTACATGAATAAATTAATAAAGGTAGATTGTTGGACAGTGTGGGTAAATAAGGCATCCCCTGATAATAAGTCCTAATGCGTATTTTGGCAGGGGAAAGAGTATAAGACCCGGTCTTATTTTTGGGAAAATGCAGTACGAGCAGCGGGACGTGACCCGGGGCTGGGACCCAGATTCTGACGGGAGACCCCCTTGGCCTTTAACTCCTGGAGGCTGCCAAACCGTGCCATGTCCCCATGCCCTCGGAGCCTCTCAGGGGGACCTCCTTCTGATCCAGGCCACTCTCACAGAACTCCCTCTTGAGGGGCAGGCATGCTCTCATCGAGACTTCCGAGCTCCCTTCCTTTCTGGTCCAGGGCACCACAGTCCCCGTCTCCCACATATCTCCTGCAGGCTGCCAAATTGTGCTGTGTCCCCATGCCCTTGGAGCCTCTCAGGGGGACCTCCCTCCGATCCAGGCCACCGTTGCAGAACTTCCCCCCAGCCACCAAGGGGCAGGCATGCTCTCATCTGGACTTCGGAGTCCCACTCCTTTCTGGTCCAAGGCACCACAGTCCCCGTCTCCCGCATATACTGCAGGCTGCCAAATCATGCCAAGTCCCCGTGTTCTTGGAGACTCTCAGGGGGACCTCCCTCTGATCCAGGCCACCCTCGTAGAACTCCCCCCAGCTACCGAGGGGCAGGCACGCTCTCATCGGGACTTCTGAGCCCCCCTCCTTTCCAGCCAAGAGCACCACAGTCCTGTCTCTTGCATATCCCCTGAAAGCTGCCAAACCATGCCATGTCCCCGTGCCCTTGGAGCCTCTCAGGGGGACCTCCCTCCAATCCAGGCTGCCCTCGCGGAACTCCCCCTGGCTGCTGAGGGGCAGGCACCCTCACATCGGGACTTCTGAGCTCCCCTCCATTCCGGTCCAGAGCACCACAGTCCCTGTCTCCCACATATCCCCTGCAGGTTGCCAAATCATGCCGTGTGCCCGTGCCCTCTGACCCTCTCAGGGGGACCTCCCTCCGATCCAGCCCGCCCTCGTGGAACTCCCCCCAGCCACCGAGGGGCAGGCACACTCTCATTGGGACTTCTGAGCTCCGCTCCTTTCTGGTCCAGGGCACCACAGTCCACATCTCCTGCATATCCCCTGCAGGCTGCCAAATTGTGCCGTGTCTTTGTGCCCTTAGAGCCTTGCAGAGGGACCTCCCTGTGATCCAGACTGCCCTTGAGGAACTCCCTCAGCCACCGCAGGGCAGATACGCTCTCATCGGGACTTCTGAGCCCCCTTTTTTCCAGTCCAGGGCACCACAGTCCCCATCTCCCGCATATCCCCTGCAGGTTGATAAATCGTGCCGTGTCCTCATGCCCTCATAGCCTCACAGGGAGACCTCCCTCTGATCCAGGCCACCCTCGTGGAACTCCCACCGGCTGCCAAGGGGCAGGCACGCTCTCATCAGGACTTACGAGATCCCCCTCCTTTCCTGTCCAGGGCACCACAGTCCCATCTCCTGCATATCCCCAGCAGGCTGCCAAAACGTGCCATATCCCTGTGCCCTTGGACCCTCTCAGAGGGACCTCCCTCCAATCCAGGCCACCCTTGTAGAACTCCTCCAGGCCACCAAGGGGCAGGCCTGCCCTCATTGGGACTTCTGAGCCCATGCTCCTTTCTGCTACAGGGCACCACAGTCGCTGTCTTCCCCAGATCTCCTGGAGGCTGCCTGGCTGGGCCTTGTCCCTGTGTCCTCTGAGCCTCTCAAGGGGACCTCCATCCGATCCAGGCCGCCCTCGTGGAACTCTCCCCGGCCACTGAGGGGCAGGCCCACTCTCATCGGGACTTCTGAGCCCGCATCCTTTCCGGTCCAGGGCACCACAGTCCCCATCTCCCGCATATCCCCTGCAGGCTGCCAAATCGTGTCATGTCCCCATGCCCTTGGAGCTTCTCAGGGGGACCCCCATCCGATCCACGCCACCTTCACAGAACTCCCCCTTGTCACTGAGGGGCAGGCCCACTCTCATCAGAACTTCCGAGCCCACATCTTTTCCGGTCCAGGGCACCACAGTCCTCGCCTTCTCCAGATCTCCTGGAGGCTGCCTGGCTGGACCATGTGCCCATGCCCTCAGAGCCTCTCAGGGGGGACCTCCCTCCAATCCAGGCCAGCCTTGCATAACTCCTCCCGGCCACCGAGGGGCAGGCATGTTCTCATTGGGAATTCTGAGACCCCTCTCCTTTCCGGTCTAGGGCACCACAGTCCCCGTCTCCAGCATATCCCCTGCAGGCTGCCAAACCATGCTGTGTCCCCATGACCTCGGAGCCTCTCAGGGGAGCTTCCCTCCAATCCTTGCCAACCTCATGGAACTCTGCTGGGCTGCGAGGCCTCACCCAGACACTCATCCATACTACTGTGATGCAGGTTCTCCCCTTTGCCCTCCACCAAGGGCTTTCAAACTCGCACAGGATATGGCCCCAGGTCCTGGAATCTTGGTCCATTTCATCTCGTGTCTACATCTTGCTCATCAGCTGT